>NC_090330.1:9277781-9567781 GCF_035084215.1 Heptranchias perlo
TACCCTTTTTACAGCAAGGTATCTTACAAATACGCAAAGTAAAAGGCGAATTGTTCGAAGCCAGGTGGGGATGACCGAGAACAGAGGATTGTTAATTTGCGACGGATGATCAAGAGAGAAGTCCGAGGTATTTAAAAAGTACCTTGCATCAGCCTTCGCTCAAAAAAAGAGAAGGTTATCGGAGAGGAGGTGAATCCTGAAGTGGTGGAGAGCAAGGTGAGGGATATTGCAAAGGATAAGAGGAAGATTCCTCGTTAACCCAGTGAAGCTGAGGGAAGGCAAAGCATCAGGGCCCCCACAGGATACATCCTTGAATCCTGAAACAGGTGAGGGAGCAAATTGCAGAGACCCGAGAAATTATATTTCAAGGCTCTATCGAATGTGGGTGCGTGCCAGAGAACTGCGGAGTGGCCAGTGTAGTACCTGTTATTTGAAAAAAAAAGCTGAGCTAATCCAGGTAATTATAGGCCCGTTGCACAGAATGTACAGCACAGAAACAGGCCATTCGGCCCAAATGGTCCATACTGGTGTTTATGCTCACGAGTCTCTTCCCACCCCTCTTCATCTCCTCCTATCCGCATATCCTTCTATTCCTTTCTCCCTCATGTATTTATCCAGCTTCCCCTTAAATGCATCTGTGCTATTCACCTCAACTACTCCATGTAGTAGCGAGTTCCACATTCTAACCGCTCTCTGGGTGAAGAAGTTTTCCCGAATTCCCTATTGGATTTATTATTCACATCTTATATTTATGGCTTCTAGTTTTGGCCTCCCCACAAGTGGAAACATCATTTCTATGTCTACCCTATCAAATCCTTTCATAATCTTAAAGGCCTCTATCAGGTCCCCCCTCAGCCTTCTCTTTCTTACAGAAAAGAGCCCCAGCCTGTTCAATCTTTTCTGATTGATATAACCTCTCCGTTCTAGTATCATCCTTGTGAATCTTTTTCGTACCTTCTCCAGTACCTCTACATCCTTTTTATAATATGGAGACCAGAACTGTGCATGGTACTCCAAGTGTGGTCCAATTAAGGTTCTATGAAAGTTTAACTTAACTTCTCTGCTTTTCAATTCTCTCTCCCTAGAAATGAACCCCAGTGCTTGGTTTGCTTTTTTATGGCCATCTTAACTGGTGTCACTACTTTTAGTGATTTGTGTATTTGTAGATTAACGTCTGTGATAGGGAAAATTTTAGAGTCTTTAATTAATTAAGGATGAAATTATCACTTATTTAGTTGTAGAGAAAATAGTTCAAAGCAGCCAGTACACATTTCAAAAAGGGACAGTCATGCTTGACAAATCTCAGAATTCTTTGAGGAAGGAACAGACATGGTGGATGAGGGAACTGCAGCGGATGTAGTGTACACGGACTTTAGGAGAGCCTTTGACACGGGAAATTACTAGAGAAGATGATTAGGGAGTTCAGAATTAGAGGGAGGATAGCAAACTGGATTCAAAAAAATTGGTTGGAAGGAACAACAGAGTAGAGTTAAGGGAAGTTTTCCCAGTGGTTGGAAGTGGGTAGTGGTGTCCCTCAGGGTTCAGTTCTGGGGCCACTTCTGTTCACTGTGATTTGGATATAGGCCTAGAGGGAGTTGCGTCAAAATTTGCAGATGATACCAAATTAGGAGGTATAGTTAATAGTTTTAAAATATAATATTAAAAAGATGGGTGAATGGGCTAGATGGAATTCAATGTCAGTGAGAGGAGATACATTCTGGTTTAAAAAAAAAATCAGTAATTATACTCTGAATGGAAGTCGGCTCAGTGTTGTGGAAGAGCAGAGGGACTTGGGGGCACAGGTTCACAGGACATTAAAGGCAGCACCTCAGGTGGATAAGGCCATAAAAAAAAACTAATAGAATTCTAGGTTTTATCACAAGAGGTATAGAATATAAAAAAAGTAATGATGAGCTTGTATAAAACCTTAAGACCTGTTGGAATACTGTGTGCAGTCTAGGGCTCCACACAATAGTAAGGATAGTGAGGCTTTAGAGAGGGTACAACGCAGATTCACTAGGCTTCTGCCCGGTACAAGGAAATATAAATACGAGGACAGACTTCAAAAATTGGATTTTGTTTTTGTTAGAACGACACAGATAACAGGGAGTTATGTTAAACATTATGAAAGGATGGAGTAGGGTAGATAGAAACAGACTTCTTCCAGTAGTTGATGGGTCAAGAATAAGGAACATAGATACAAGAGTAAATGCAAGTTATTTAAAACAGAAGGTAGGAAATCCTCGTCACAGAGAGTTGAGGCTGTGGAATTCACTTCCAGGTTTAATGGTTGAGGCAGAAACTATGTCAACATTCAAGATTAGATTGGATAGGTGGATGAAGGAAAAGAGGTTGAAGGGATATGGAAACAGTGTGTGTAAATGCGATTAGAACTATTTTCCTGTGTGGTAGGTAAATGCCAACATGTACTAGTTGGGCCGAATGGCCTGTGTCCGTGTTGTAACTTCTACGTACTTCCTGTTAGTGCAAATGTCTATTATTCATATGATTGTGGGTTTCCTTAAAAGTGAAAAAAACACTTTAGATAAAGCTTGCTCATAACATTTATACAAAACAATTAAAGAACTTAATATGCAGCTCTAGTGACAGTTTGGTTCAGTTGGAGGCACTTTGCTGGAGTTAGAAGGTTATGCGTTCATGGCCCACTGCAGGAATTGGGCATATTATCTAGGCTGACACTTCCACATTGTTCTGCACCCCCTTCAGTACAGTCAGAACTGTCTTTTGGATGAGCTGTTGTGCCGAAAAAGATTATATTTTAATGCATGGTGTATTCACACTAGTTTTAAAAAAAGCTGAGAAGATGGGTAGTTAAGATCTAATGAGCTAACTTTGATGTTGTTTCCTCCATAAACTGTCATTAGCAATTTTGTTACCATTTCGGCAACCACTAAACACTTCATTGTGTTGAAAAATTTCTGATCCGTTTCTGGCTGCAAACAGAAGGTGATAAAACACAGAACCAGAGACACAGGCAACCAGGCAGGTTTTTAAGAACAAAGATGGTCAGGCCCAGAAAAAGGCTGCGAGGGGGTTAGAATTCAGGACAGTAGTTAGGAGTTAGTTTGGCAAGTCAAACAAGATGTAGGGAAGTGTGGAGTGTTCATTATTTTGTATTATTGTGCAAAGACCAGTTGCACTGATTGAAATAAACAAGTCTGGTAATAACTGTTCCATATTTTCACTTGCTGTGAAATAAAGCAGGTTAAGGATTCGTATCAGGCTTTGCCTTACCAAATATTTCTCAGTCCACTTTCAAAAGTGGGAAAAACACAAATATCCAGTTGAGAGCATAGTGAAAGATCCTGGGATATGTTACCAGTTGAATATTAGACAGCATATTTGCCATGGGCAAACCCCTAAACACGAGGTACTTAAACTGCTGACAGGACTAACCAGCACCACTGTGTCCAAGAAAATATCTAAAAAACAAATCCTAAGTTTGTAACTGACCATAAAGCACTTGGGGATTTATCAAGAATGTAAAATACAAGTTCTCTATTTCTAGCTTACCATTTGATGACTGACACTTTTTTTCTCTTCATCCTCACATTGTACCAACAGCGGCAAAATGGAAGTGCTGTAGATGCCCCACCAGGAATTCAGGAAGTCTATAAACATAGAGTCCGAGGGGGACATATTTTCCTGTATAACACTCCTTGTCTGAGGATTGTACTTGTGATGCCACGGTTTTGTTGGTCCCAGAAAATGAACCACTTTTACAGTAGAACCAAACCTGTAAGAGGCAGAGAATGTATAGAAAACAGGGATTTTAAGAATAAAACACAGTAAACATTTCACATAAAGCACAACGGGAAGTAACAATGGATCAAAGGGCATCATGAAAAATGTAGCCTTCTGTTGACCCAAAAGGGGAAGATTTACAACGGCAGATAATAAAATGCCCGCATTTAAACAATGGTCAAGGCAACTCTTAAAATTGAATATAAAGCGATTAATTTGAATGGGAGGAAGATGAGGAGGGTCCTTTAAAATATTTTGTTGCTTGTTGTGTATGAAAATACACGTCTAACGACTAGAGATTATTGGCTAATGAAGTACCGAGGGAGTACTGCATTATTGTCTTTCGGATGAGATGTTAAATCCGTCTGCCCTCTCAGGTGGATGTAAAAGATCCCATGGCACTATTTTGAAGATGAGCAGGGCAGTTCTCCCCGGTGTCCTGGCCAATATTTATCACTCACCCAATATCACTAAAAAACAGATTATCTGCTTAGTATCACATTGCTGTTTGTGAGACCTTGCTGTGCCCAAATTGGCTGCCACGTCTCCTACGTTGTTTCAGTGACTACACTTCAAAAGTAGTTCATTGGCTGTAAAGCGCTTTGGGAGGTCCGGAGGTCATGAAAGGCGCTATTTAATTGCAAGTCTTTCTTATACATAACCGAGCAGGGATTTTGGGTTTAAATTGTATTATGTTGCTGATATCGACTCACGTTCAGGATATTTAAGGGTTAATTCCATCAAGGCGACAAAGTACGTTGGTCCTTTGAGGGAGGCAGATTAGTGCCACCAAAATAAAGGGAAATGGCATGAGCTCACTTGAGTGTTAACGAGCTCGTCATTGAAACTGTTATCCATGCTCATCTGGGATAATGGGCAACTTCTTATCCCATTTCAGAATGCCACGTAATGGTAGGAAGAAAGAGTGTTCTTGCATACACCGCATTAGATCGTTCATTAGGAATCCACTCGTGGAAGGGCAGTAGTTGGTTTCATTGGCAGCTCTATTGTCCAACCCCAGATAGGAAAGGAGTATGGGGTCACGCTGCCAAATTTCCTGTCAACAAAAACCCACGTTTGTCTAGATAAGGTCCGCTGAGAAATGCAGGTAAAGCCTGGACCAGTCTTTTTTTAAAAAAAAAACAAGCAGATCAGAGTATATCAACATTCAACCTCGTGGGCATCCTTATTTTCACCGAGGGGAAAGATGGTGGTTCATTGGGTAAAGCCATTTTACGTTGTGTGCCACTGGACCATGCAGGTCAGGAAGGTCTGAGTCTCTTCGTACAATCATAGAAATTTACGTGTCAGATGGAGGCCTTTCGGCCCATCGTGTCTGTGCTGGCCGAAAAAAAGCTGTTCAGCTTATTCCCACTTTCCAGCTCTTGGTCCATAGCCTTGTAGATTAGTGTTTTGATCTCACCCAAGGCTCTATAACTGTCCTTAGCATTCTTGTGCTTGGGCAGGGAGAAAGGAAGATGTTAAGGGGGGGGTTGCCTCCGGAAGTAAGGCTACAGTTCCTGCTGGAAGCATGTGTGGACATCAAGTGAGAAGGTGGTCAGGCTCCACCTTCTCACTTAATGTCCACACATGCTTCCAGCAGGCCTCCACACTCAAGTGAACAGCTACCACTCACCATCCACGTTCACAGAGACTTGGCATTAGAGGATGACTACCTGTGATCTTCGGCTTATGCTAGTGATATTTTTAATGACCTGGACTTGGGTATAATTTCAAATTTTGCAGAGGACACGAAACTCAAATGTAGCAAACAATGTGGAGGATAGTAACAGACAAAAAGGAGGAAATAGACAGACTGATGAAATGGGCAGACGAAAATTAACACAGAAGTGTGAAATGAGAAGAGGCAATATGAACTAAATGGTACAATTTCAAAGGGGGTACAGGAACAGAGAGACCTGTGGGTGCACGTACACAAACCTTTGAAGGTAGCAGGACATGTTGCGAAGGCTGTTAAAAAAAGCATATGGAATCCTGGGCTTTATTAATAGAGGCACAGAGTTCAAAAGCGAAGAAGTTTACGCTAAACCTTTATAAAACACTCAGCTGGAGTATTGTGTTCAATTCTGGGCACAATTTAGAATGGATGTCAAGCCTCAGAGAGGGTGCAGAAGAGATTTACTAGAATGGCACCAGGGATGAGGGACTTCAGTTATGTGGAGATTGGAGAAGCTGGGGCTCTTCTCCTCAGAGCAGAGAAGGTTAAAAGGAGATTTGATAGAGATGTTCAAAATCATGAACAGTTTTGATGGAGTATAAGAGAAACAGTTTCAAGGGTCAGTAACCAGAGGAGACAGAATTAAGGTGATGGGTAAAAGAACCAGAGGCGACATGAGGAAACTTTTTTTTTCATATATGCAGGTAGTTGTTATGATCTGGAATGCACTGCCTGAAAGGGTGGTGGAAGCAGATTCAATGATAACTTTCAAAAGGGAATTGGATAAATACTTGAAGGGCTACAGGGAAAGAGCAGGGGAGTGGGACTAATTGGATAGCTCTTTCAAAGAGTTGGCACAGGCACAATGGGCTGAATGGCCTCCTTCTGTGCTGTAACATGCTATGACTATGCAGGGTTTTAACAACAAAAAAAACACCCTAAAAGGGGGTTACTGAATGGCATGCTTTCAGTACTGATTGTTTGAAGCATCCAACACACACTATAAAGCTGTGCAAGACTACCATTGCAAACAAGGATTTCACAGCAAAAAATGTGGACTTGTTTAAAATAAACGACAGATAAAACCACGCTTACTGCTTGAAGGCGGGGAGGTAGCTATATATGGCGATGCCGCTGAGGTTGTAGATGAATGGTAGATGTTTGTGGATATCCTTTGTAGACCAGCCACTGAAGAAGCTATTCAACAAGCCTTGGTCTCCTCCTAATGTTCAGGGGGGAGAAAGACATCAAAATTGTTATTTGCTATTGTGGCAGTCAGGCAAAAAGAAAAACATTACTTGAATCTTTATTAATAATGGAGAACAAAGTAAGAGCATCGCAGATATTGGAACAGTGGTGGGTTCCCCCCCACCCCCGCCTTGCCCCTTTTACATTATTCCCCAGTCAAATGGGGCAGACATTGAACTTGCTCCCAGGCCACTACTGCAATGGAACCAGCTCCCAGTAGGTAGACCCAAGAGGCGACTAGTCACCATATTTACCCCTCTCTCAAAAAAGGTGGAGAGGCAGAGGAAGGAGTAGGGATTGGACGTGCAACTTTTCACTAGTACCTCTTAAAATGGTCACCAATGGAACTTATAGATCAACAAAATACTTCTGTTTGTGCAACCACTTCATGCAAGAGAATGAAGTAAGGTATGCAGACATGCTTGCAGCCATTCTGTGCCAGAAACATCCCACAAAAAGCAATGAGATGAATGACCAGTTAATTTGTGTTTTTGGTGGTATTAGTTGATATGGGAATGTTCCCCAGGGCACTACGAGAACACCCTACTGTTCTACTAACGGCATCAAGGATCTTAACTTTCACCTGAAACAGGCTGATGGAACCTTCTTTAACATCACATCCAAAAGGATAGCACCTCTGACAATGCAGCACTTCTTCAGTACTATAGAGAAGTGCCAACCTGCCTTGTGAGCTAAAGTCCTGCAGAGGGGCTCAAAGCCAGTCTTTCAACTCAAATCTGGCCACATAGTACGATCTTTCTCTTCCACCCCTCCAGGTCAAAGTAGTTTGGAGGGACCATCTTCTGTCACCATTATTCAAGGAAAACAGTAGCACTTTCTTCTCCAGAATCCACTAGCTAACAATAGAAATTGTCACTATCCTTTAAGCTGACAGCCAGTTATGATTTTCAGGAACAAAACTACACAAACCATCTACCAGCAAACTTTTTTTTTTAAAGTGCATCGTTTCCTAGATGTTTAGCAATAATAAAAACAGCGCAATCACTTCAACCTGAACAATCTGGAGGACTTTACATGGAATTACAGCATTGAAATATTTGGCACAACCAGTTCGTGTTGGTGTTTAACCTCCACACGAGCAAAGTCCTACTCCCATGTGCTTGCTCTGTTCCCATATCCCTTTATTCTGTTTTCCTTCAACCACCTATCCAACCTATTCTTAAATGTTGACATGGTCTCTGCTAACCCAGGTAATTACAGACCAATTAGTTTAGCATCTGCGGAAGGAAAAAAAAATTGGAATCTTAAAAAAGGTGAAATTACTAAATATCTAGATTAAAAAAAACTGGAAGTAGCCAACACAGATTTCAGAAAGGAAGATCATGCTCAGCAAACCTGATGGAGTTCGTACTTTGAGGAACATAGGAACAAGAGTAGGCCATTCAGCCCCTCGAGCATACTCCACCAATCAGATCATAGCTGATCTGTATCTTAACTCCACATCCCTCGATGCTGTTGCGTAACAAAAATAAGGTGGTGATGGATAGAGTGGATGGGGGAAATGCAGTGGATGTGGTTTACATGGACATTGAGAAAGCACGGTACCTTGATAAAGGCTAACGCCAATAACCTTTAAATTAGGGAACCTCCTCCTCACTCCTCATTTCCAGTCTACAGAGAAAATTTCCCAGCAACAGAAAATAGTTTCCAATTGACTTCAGAAAAAAATAAACTCGACTCCTGATCTCCAATTGCCCCAAGGATCTGCCCAATAGCAATTAGAGTCTGAACTCAAAGACTCAGCATTAAGGCCTTGTTGCCTTCAAGTGACACACCAGGTTGCACGCAGCTGCATTTTAGAAGCAAGATAGTAAGTACACCGTGCTTTGCATGGTATAGCACTCATCCTTATATAGAGCAGCATAAGTTCTGACTTACTATGAGCAATGCCATGGGAAAACCACTAGTATTCAAATAAAAGATCCAGTTAGAGATAACTAGGTGGTATGAAGGGCTACATGACAAGAAAGACAGACTTGTATCTCTACAGAGCCTTTCACAACCTCAGGATGTCCCAAAGCACTTTACAGCCAATTAAGTACTTTTGAAATTTAGTCACTGTTGTAATGCAGGAAACGTGGCAGTCAATTCACACACAGCAAGGTCCCATGAACAGCAATGAAATAAATGACAAGGTAATCAGTTTTAGATGTTGATTGAGGGATAAATGTTGGCCAGGACACCGGGGAGAACTCCCCTGCTCGTCTTCAAATAGTGTCGTGGGATCTTTTACATCCACCTGACAGGGCAGACGGGGCCTTGGTTTAACACCTCATCCAAAAGACGGCACCTCTGACAGTACACCACTCCCTCAGTACTGCACTGGAGTGTCAGCCTAGATTAGGTGTTCAAGTCTCTAGAGTGGGACTTGAGCCCATGACCTTCTGAGCAAGAGTGCTACCACTGAACCAAAGCTGACATTTTCATTTCACCTATGGGGCCTAGGTCCAAACCTTGTCTGAACTCCTAAATCAGGTCTCAACACAGCTCCTAGATAACAGTGTAATGGCACCGTACATCGTAGCAACAGGATGGTAGAGTTGGCTTTCCGATCTCAGTCTTGCCAACAGGCAAAGTGCCAGATTAAGGCCTTGAGCCAAAAAACTCTGGACAGATTCAAAATCAAGTTTCTGGGTGAACCTAAACCCATTGCACAAAGTCAATAATTTAGCATTAAACTGGCCATCTCTCCCAGACCAACGGTGGAGGTGCGGGAAATGGAAGGGTCGCACTTTCAGACAGAAGTAGTGTCGGGGAAGTTCTGTTCTGCATCCAGCAGATTCCAATATTTGTTGCCAAAATAGCAACCTAGGCTATGCCATTCCTCTCCCCAATGAGCATAGCAATTCACCAAAAAAAAAATCTGAATAGCCAAAAATTATTTATGTTTCACTTATTTCTATGACAAAAAGCAACTTAAAGTTCCATTAGTGAAAACAGCCAGGAATACAAGTCATAATGGTAACTTACACAGAGCGTTTCCATCTAGCCCTGGAATGAAAACAGATGGAAATATAACAATAGACTGCTTCTAGTGGAGCAAACTTGAGATATAAACACATCACTTCCAGGACTGCTTTGGACCAGCTAGACTGGCGTCATCTCTGCACGTCCTGGGCCTTTAACAGCAATAAAGCCTGGATGAGTGAGACTGAGCTGGATTGGAATTAGACCTACCATCAAAACTACCTTTCTCGGCTGCAAACTGTAGTAACTGATTATAGGTTTCAATGGAAGGCGTGTATACGAACACCCCAGTGTTGAAGCAGTCTGGCCAGCCAGGATCTGGGGCAGCAGAGAGCTCTTCTCTTTCAAAGAGATCATCAATGTTGCTACACACCTGTAAATGACATTGAAAAACAAAGAGGCTCTGAGGTGCACATTCCAGTTTAGAAAGTTAAAAGTGACTAAATTGTAATTGTGCTGTGCAATTACCCCAGCGGGTTTAAACATTTTCTAGTAAAATAATTCACGAATTCAGTTGAGAGACCAAGAAAAATTAGTTGCATGTGGGACAGTTAGAAGAACCCACGTCTCTGCTGTGTTTCCCAGGACATCATTACTTGGACCCCTTGGAGAAATCGATGATTCCCACATCCAGGACAAAGCAAAAAGGGGCAGAGACTTGGTACTTCACTGCTTCTCCCCTTTGCGTCCTGCCAGTGTTTCTTGGGGCTTCCCCATGAGAGGTCGAAGATCAGCCATGATCTTACTGAATGGGGGAGCAGGCTCGAGGGGCCGTATGGCCTACTCCTATTTCTTACGACCCGGTTGGGCTGTGCTTGTAGTGGGTGCAAGACCAGCATAATTATTTTCATGAGGTCAGAGGGGCATTTCCAGCCCCCTACTCCAACTTCCTTCAGCAACACTCACTTGGCACCTCAGTGAAACCTGGAGCTACGGCCTGTCCCTGCAACCCTCCCCTCAATGACCGGGAAGGACAAAGTCATTTGGGCAAATGTGAGATCTTGATTTCAAACTCCACAACCTCTGAAGGATGTGGGTCTTTTGGCTGCTGCTGGGGATTAACAGTCAGACGGACCCAATCTCAGAGGACTGCAGCTGTGCACAAATCTATTCTTATTTTCCATACGAGAGGCCTGCACTTGGATTTCCCTAGAGCCACTGGCCGATCCTAACCTCAGGTGTCCTGCACCTGGGGGGCAGGGGGGGGGGGTGGCGGTAGGGTAGGAGAGGAACGAACACAAGAGGACTAATTTTTCTCTCTTACGATCTAGTCTTTTAAAACCCAGCTTGGTATCATCTGACACTCATCACATCTCAATTTATTGGGATTTCTCTCCTCATCAATTTTGCGGGCCTTGGCCTTTCATCCTGACTTCTCAATTTTAAAAAATGTAAACACTAACCCCAATGCACAGAACACATCCCATGTATATTTTAATTTCTTCTACCTATCCCACCCTTTATCATCAAATCTTGCCCTGTGCAGCTGCACTTCATACTGAGAGAACACCAAACTCACCAGAGTGTCAGCATCCATGAACACACACTTTGAATACTGAATGAGACGCCAGCAGTGTATTTTGGTAAACGTTACACCGAGTTCCGGTCTTGTCAACAGGGCCAGGTGGGCAGAGTCACTGCTGTCCAGTACGTTGACCTCAATGACCTCGTCAAATAGACGCTCAAGGACACACCTGGATTTTGTACAGGGATAAAGCAAAGGGTGGCAGTGAACGTTCACACTGCAGTTGATCAACGTGAACAAATATTGACTTGGAATTGGGATGAGCAGGGGGTCAAAGATAAAAACGGAACAACTTCAATCAGAACGTTAGGACTTCCCAGCCCTGAATGCTTTCAATATAGAGAGAGTGCTGCTCCTTTCTCCTGCTATAGACTGCAACTCCTTTCTCCTGCTGCTCTCCATGAAACAAAAATAAGCTTTCCTACCTATTAGTACAGAAAGTTTTCCCTTACTATAGAGAACCACCATTTCTGGTTTCCTCACACTGGGGTCATTATGAAGAGTCGCTCCAATCATCTAGGTTACACGTACAACTGGAAGCAGTTCTGTAGGGCGACATGGAAGTTAGCACTTCAAATCGGGCTGGACTCCAATTGGGAGGTGCCTGCCCTGAAGAGTTAGAATCTATTACACAATGTTACTCAGTTCCTGCTAACTCTTGGCTTAAGCACCACTGGATCAACATCTGGTCCAGCCCAAGCATCAATTTCCAGGTCACCATGTATTTTTTTTTTTTTTAAAAAGTGCATAAAAAACAAACACTCGTTCTATTCCTCCCCTTTAAGTTTATCAGGATCAGTCCGCACATTTTGTTTGAAGGGATGGGATGTCAGAACGACCTCCCATCAACATTGATGAGTTAATAAGCATTTATATAGTTTAACTATATCAAAGTATTCCACGAAATATAATCTATAAACATTAAAATATGCAACTGTACAGGCCACTGTAGAATATTTTATTGGTGAGCTCCAGGGGCGTTCTGTATTCTTAGAATTGGAGAAAGAAGCAGATATGATTTGGAGGAGAGGATGGGGAAACAGGGAAGTACAATTCAAAATATAATTAGCTGCATGATATACTTTCACAAAATCTTTAGCATTTTCTTCTACTGCACGAGAGTTTGATGTGAGGAACACCACGGCAGAGATGGTATCGTCGAGGAAACATTTAGGAACAAGATGCCCGCCCGATCACAAACCAATTTAAACACACGGAGCAGTGTTTACTTTTCAGAGTATGTTAAAATAGGCTCCAGTTTAAAGCTCTCATTTCAAATGATCAAGACTTGAGAAGTTGAGGGGAAGAAGTTCGCACAAAGTACCATTGAAGCCCCTGCCTGTGGGACTCTCAGACAATGTCAGCACCTAGAAACCTGCCCCTTGAGTGCAGAGTTAAACAGTCACTTGGTTACCCAGGTTTGCTGGAGTGTGAATTACGCCGCGAAAAATCAGACTTGTCCACTGATATCCAGTAAAGTTTTTCCCCAAGTCACCGGAGATTCCAAAGTTTTCTCCAGCTCCACATCATTATCTAACGTAATACATTTTTTTAAAAACTGAATATGACAGCCAGAGTTTCCTCAAATAAGGACTGTGGAGGGAGACCAACTAATCATTTGCTGCAATGACATTTTTGGATAGAAATTAGGCATTGTCCGTTAATTTTTGCAGAACTTCTTTTCTCCACCTCAATATCCTCCCCGACCCTCCTAAAAAGGCACCAACATTTGGGGTAAAGGTCCATGGATGTTGACAACCCTCTGGTACCTCACCTAAGGTGAGCAGTCTTTATGAATGAGTATGTGTCAATGAGCTATTTGACTACAGAGGGCTTAAAAGTAGAGACTGATCCTACCCTCATCCAACATCCACAAATGGTATGCTGCCCATTTTTACAAGCCCCCTCCCTTCCCTGACCCAGAGGAAGGAGGTAACTATCGCACCCCAACTGTTGTCTCTCCTGAGATCAACATAGATGAAGAATTGAACAAGGAGTTGGACCATCCGCTGTATGATTAAGTACACTGGGCAATGGCATTACCCACTTGGCCTTCAGGGAAGTTGATAGCCCTTCAACAAAATTTGTACCCTTTTCAAAGCTAGGTTTAACCAGTCTCTCTTTTTGAATGTTAGTACTGGTTTAATTCAAAGTAGTGTTCAATACTTACTTTTTCTACACCATCTTATATGCCTCAAGTCCAAAATCTCAGTCATCCCCCTTTATGAATGAATAGCAATTGTGCTAAATTTAAGGGCCGTTTTGTGCTGAGGCCCATCCCCACTAGGAACTGGACAGAGTGCCCAAATTCATCTCACATAGATCCTTTAGACCAGAGAGTGGAGATGTTCATCCCATCAATCAGGGCTGCATTCAAACTAAAGATTTTTCAGGAATTAACATATTATAGCATGAAGTGCGTGGCTGAGATTCAACCATTTGTTGGTAGAAGCAAGATGGAGGCAATTTAAGAATTAATTAGGTTGGGAACACTTGCTGTAATAACAGAGCACCTGAATTATCTTTTAAAAGGTTATCCTTCTCCCTTTAAGTTGAGAAATTTGGTTTCAGTTGTGGTCAGCCCTCTCCAGAGCCCTCAACTCATTTCTCCTAGGTTAACCAGTCTCTCTAGGTGGACTTTGTATTCAATGCAGGATGCTCCATTACAGGCACTGGAGGGATGTTGCAATAGAGCAGATTTAACAAGGACACAAGTGTGTACACACAATCATTTAAATGTAGAAATGAAGAAATTAGAAGCAGTACAGGTGGTGTTAACACTCAAACTGCTTCTGCAATCAAAAAAGACAACCTGAATTACAAGGAAGAAAAGCGTCCATCAAGGGCACTGGACCCAACAATGGTAAAATGATAGACACTACTTAAAAAAAAAAATGGGGCCTTACCTCATATTGCTGGGGACCTGCGGTGTAGTTAGAACCACTAGCCGTCTAGAGGTCTGGTGATGCCTCAGAGATTGGCAGAGTACCAGAGCACCCTGGCAGTAAACATCATTGGTAGCCAGAGTCACAAATGCCTGGTCTGTTACTACTAGAATAGAGAGAGCAAAGACAAACTAAATATCCTTCCTTTGCAAGATGCATCTAATAACAGGTCTAGGTTAGGGAGTCAAAGAGGGGGGGGGGGGGGGAGGGAAACAAAAACTCCAGCTTCAAGCTTTGATGAAGGGTCTCGCCAGTATCTTTCTCTCAATAAAGAAAAAAATTACAAATGCTGTAAATGCACAGCAGGTCCATCAGCATCTAAAAAACGATAGGTTGACATACACTCTAACAAAGGGTTTGCAACCAAAACATTAACTTGTCCTTTTTCAAATGTCGACAAACCTGGTGGGCATTTCCAGCATTTTCCATTTTTAAAAAAAATTTTAGGTTTCCACCATTTACAATTTACTTACCCAGGACCAGGATAGTAACATTTAAGAAAAATCATGCAATTGCTCGTAAAACAGCTCTTGTAACAAAGTTCTCACGCAAATGATCGAGGCCTCTTATGTTCGCTTCATCAGGCACTTCAGGATAAATTTTAACCCTGAAGAACGGGTGGGTTGGAGGTGGGTGGGCAGTGAACATTGCCAGTTTTGGGAACGGGACCGTATCCCGGCTCCAACTTGCCGACTTCTGGGTTTGACCCAAACGCACCTGGGTACGCGCACTTCTGAAACCCAGAAGTACAATATTTAAAAAGGGCCAACTGAGATACTTAAACTAGTTAAACTTTTGTGGTTTGAACTACACAAGCCTTTCTAACTGCTTCTGAACGTGCCTCCTGTGGCCTCTGAAACATGCCATGGCTGCAACTCGTCTGTTTCCAGCACCCATTTGGACCTTTAAACCAGTGACTGACGTGAAGAAACAGTGAGTTTTTGCAGCAGGGCAATCAGTTCTCTCAGACTAAACCAGCCAAAGGTTTGTCTGAGATTTCTTGGTTCACACTCAGAAATCTTGTGCTCACACAAGATTTGAGGACCCCCTCAAACTGACACCATCAGGATGGGGGCGCAATGGGTTTATTCAGCAGTACATCAGAGGAGGAGGCAGGAGTACCATCCGCAGCAGGCACAGCGTGCAGTTCTGGGTGTTGCAACTCCACAAGACAGAGGTGCGCCACAAGGACCTGGGGAAGAGCAGAGTAGGGACCAACGGAGGGGCCAAGGGCACAGGAGGCACTACCCTCGTGAGAGGGTCTACAGAGGCTGAGCTTCCTGGACACCTCTGAGGGCTGCTCTTTCAAAACTGAGATGAGGAGAAACTTCTTCACTCAGAGGGTGGTAGGTCTGTGGAATATGCTGCCCCAGGAAGCTGTGGAAGCTACATCATTAGATAAATTTAAAACAGAAATAGACAGTTTCCTAGAAGTAAAGGGAATTAGGGGTTATGGGGAGCGGGCAGGAAATTGGACATGAAGCTGAGTTCGGATCGGTCAATGCCCTGTGGGTGGCGGAGAGGGCCCAGGGGCTATGTGGCCGGGTCCTGCTCCGACTTCTTGTGTTCTTTAGATTTGTGGTTGGGATCAGATCAGCCATGATCTTATTGAATGGCGGAGCAGGCTCGAGGGGCCGATTGGCCTACTCCTGCTCCAATTTCTTATGTTCTTATGTTCTTATGTTCTTATGAGCAGTGCCTATGAAGACTCAGACTCAGTTTCCAGGTGGTCGCAGACATCTGCACGCTACTTCATGTACAGCTGCTTTCGGCTGGGCCTGGTGGGCACGCATTGCCCATCGCAGTTAAAATCACCGCTGCCCTCAATTTCTTCGCCTCCAGGGCGCCACTGGAGACATTACCAGGATCTCTCAGTCGTCTGCACGCAAGTATATACAACAGGTCACGAATGGCTCGTTTGCCAGGGCATCCGACTATGTCAACTTCCCCACTGACGATATCAGCCAGACTGAGAGGGCAGTGGGTTTCCACTCTTTCACTGGCTTCCGCGGGTGCAGGGCACAATTGATTGCACACATGTAGCAATCCGAGGACCCACACGTGAGTTAGGACTGCATCAACCGAAAGGGTGATCGCTCATCAATGCGCAGCTGGTGTGCAACATCCAGAAGAGGTTTCTGCAGGTGTGCGTCAAATTCCCTGGCAGTTGGCATGATTCCTACATTTTGCTCGAATCCAACATCCTGGCCTTCTTCTACGCACAAGACAGACTTACAGGCTGGCTCCTTGGAGACAAGGGATACCCCCTGCAGACGTGGCTCATGACACCTGAGAAACCCCACCAGCGGTACGACGACAGTCACATCACCACCAGGTCTGTTATTGAACAAGCCATAGTAATGCTGAAGATGTGCTTCAGGTGCCTGTATCGACCTGGGGGGAAATCGCTTCAGTACTCACCAGCGAGGGCGTGTAGAATTATAGTCGAGGGCGTGTAGAATAATAGTCGTGTGTTGCGTCCTGCACAACATGGCTCAGAGAGGCTTACAGGTGGATGAGGTCCCATGCATTCACAAAGCATCCGCACCTGCCATCAACATCGAGGGGCAACTCATTGGCAGAGCAGCTGAACACCTGGCTGCTCGTGATGCCAGGGAGTCACTTAGATTCTCATAAGGAGATCTGCAAAGTGAAGATAGTGAAGTACTCAGACCACCTGGAACGACCACCGCCAACACCAACCCTACCCCACCCCCAACTCAGTTTGCACAAAACAGTCCTACAGTCATACATACACCCATTGTAAATGCGCCCAAGGAGAAGCATCAAGTCTTGCCGTTCATGATGAGGGACATGCAAGGGCACTTTCACGAAATGGACTCAAGAATGGACAAGACGTGGCAGTGATGGTGACAAGTATGACATTTATTGTGAATATATATTAAAAAAAAACTAGAAATGAAAAACATGACATTTCGTCAGAGACCCTTGTGCAGAGCCTTAGTGATAACAAAACCTTTGCCTTCCTCTTCCTACTACTTCAACAGAATCCATCCCTTGTGGCTTCAGCAGAGGTAGTGGCAGGTTGCTCAGGTCCCTGCCCTGACTGCTGAGATGCACTCAGCCTATGCCCTCTGGGTTTCGGAGCCCGTGAGGGCTCTGCCAAAGACTGCTCCACCTGCACCTGTGCGAGGGCAGACTTGGCCATCTGGAGAGGAGACAACATTGCTGGTACCGGTTGAAAGGGGGGGTGGGGGGGGCGGGAAACGGGTGAGACGTAGGAGCGCTTTGAGTGGAGTCCTCACTCGCCATCATCCCTCTCCAAGGCCATAGCCACATCACTCTTACCACTCTGCTGGACAACAACTTGGAGGACATCTGTGATGCCTTGTAAGGCGACTGATGACGTATCTGTCTGCCTGTTTAAGGCGGCAGAATGTTGGTCACCCTGAGTCCGCACGGCCGTTGTCAGGGCCTGAATGGACTCACTTGTGAGCTGTGCTTGAAGCTCAATGGAGGCTGCCATTCTTTCCATCGCAGACATTCCCGCACTTACCTGCGCCACCAGTCCACTAACGCTGGAGGTGGACTCCACCAGCCTCTCCGCTATTGTGGAGAGTGAGCGTGGCACGTCTTCCAGTACGTCACAAAGGTCCATCTGTACCTTGATCATTCTCCTTTGTAAGGATGGCCCCCAGGGCTCAGCTGAGCAGAGCTTGGAGAGGAGTTAGCCCACTGACACGGACTCTCCACAGCTGCCCCTGCACCAGTGTCTGCTTGTGCTCACTTGTTTGTGGTGAATCACCAGGTGACAACCCAACTAACTCTCCAAAAGGACCCACTGAGATGTGAGTATCTGCGCTGGTGCATGGCTCGTTATGGTAGGACGGTGCGCCCTCAGAGGCATGGAGCGCCTCTGAGGAATCACCCTCGTCCACGTCGTGTGCCTCTTCAGCACTCCTTGAAGGCCCTGGAAGAGAACATACAGCAATATTAAGAATCATTGCAGAAGTGAAGAGATGATGTGATGAGCATACTGAGGTGTACAACAGATCAATCACTGATAACATCCTTCACGCATCATGAATTGATGTTAAAGTTCTGTCACCAGCCGTTTGCGGGTTGCCAGTCTCACCATCTCCGGCCAGGCATTCAACCGTGTGGCTGAGATCTAACGCCTCCTCCTCCGCCTCTGACAGGGCCGCTATTTGTGGTGGGCCCCTCTCCAGTCCTACTCCTCTCGCGTGCATTTTGCGCTCTCTTCTCCTACAAGGGGAGAAAGAACAAACGTCTGAGTGAGTGAAGGTGATGTGTTCACCTGATGGATGCATTGCTTTGGGCGAGGCTGACTATGAAGCAGATGAATCAGAGGGTGACTGTCAGACAGATTCATCACATTGCATCAGGATTGGGGTGAGTGGGAGCGGTGAGTTCACAACTGGGGAGGTGAGGAAGTCCACAGAAAGTGAAGGTAAGTTGACGATGAGACTTAAGTGGGTGTGAGGAGTGATGTGATGGAGTAGGCTTGGCAAGACAGAGTGAAGACAGGGGGTGGGGGGGGCAGGGGTAACGTATACCACAGGACGTAGGTGAATCTGTATCTGAACTCACTTTTTCTGACCTGGCTGGGTCATTAAAATCGCTTCTTGCACTGTACCCACAACCTTCCCATGGTGCTCCTGCTGCTCAGCTCCTCTGCCACCTCCAGCCAGGCCTTCTTGGTGGCAGAGGCAGGACACTTTCTCCAATCAGCCGAGTACAGTATCTCCCTCCTGTTCCTGACATCAGCGAGTAACAACTCCAGAGATGAGTTGCTAAAGTGAGATGCTGCACCTCTGCGCATTCCTCCTTTCTCCCTCAAAATTCGTACTTGCAATGGCCCTTTAAATACTCCAATTCCCAGCACATCATTCCGGTGCGGAGTATGCCCGCTGCACAGCTTGGAGATGTGAAACCCGGATGTAACATTAAGGGCATTCAATTTAGTCGCAATTGCTCGATAAAACGCACGAAAGGAATAGAAGGATATGTTGATGAAGGGCGAGATGAAGTAGGGCGGGAGGAGCATAAACACAGGCATAGACCTGTTGGGCCGAATGGCCTGTTTCTGTGCTGTAAAATCCTATACAAGACCAGAGTTATACCAACATTCAGCTCTGCTGCAATATAAAAACCAGTTCCAGGCTCCAGAACGTACAAATGTAAGGAATCTTACAACACCAGGTTATAGTCCAACAGTTTTATTTGAAAATCACAAGCTTTCGGAGGCTTCCTCCTTCGTCAGGTGAGGTGAGGTGACTCACCTGACGAAGGAGGAAGCTTCCGAAAGCTTGTGATTTTCAAATAAAACCTGGTGTTGTAAGATTCCTTACATTTGTCCACCCCAGTCCATCACCGGCATCTCCACACCAGAACGTACATACAGCATTGTTCCGTTGATGCGCACACACACAATGGTCATATGAAATGGGCTGAAAACGTGTTTCATTTTGCAGAGAACACAGTGGATTAGAGCAAAACAACTGGACTCGTGGGCAAACAAACTGCAGATTTCTTCTGGCACTCCTTGTGTTGTCAAACATCCTGCTCTACACCAAGCTTTAGCAGACCAATTTATACTATACCTACGTACTGGAAAACAGCTGTAAAACACTAAACAATCAGGAACAAAGACAGGAAAAGCTGGAAACACTCAGCAGGGTGAGGCAGTATCTGTGGAGAAAGGAAAAATGCTAAATGTTTCAGATATAACCCTTTATCAAAACTGGATGTCAAAGGGGCTATATCTGAAACGCTAACTTTTTGTTTTTATTTTAAACTGAACATTTCGTAGGGAGCTACAGTAGTGTAGTGGTTATGTTACTGGACTAATAGTCCAGAGAACGCAAGTTCAAATCCCACCATGGCGTTTTGAGAATTTAAATTCAGTTAAAGAGAATATCTGGAAATAAAAAGCTGTCATCAGTAAAAGTTGTAAACAATTTTACAACACCAAGTTATAGTCCAGCAATTTTATTTTAAATTCACACATTTACCTGAGGGAGGAGGAAGCCTCCGAAAGCTTGTGAATTTAAAATAAAATTGCTGGACTATAACTTGGTGTTGTAAAATTGTTTACAATTGTCAACCCCAGTCCATCACCGGCATCTCCACATCATCAGTAAAAGTGACTGTAAAAATCTAATTGGTTCACTCACGTACTTTACGGAAGGAAATCTACCAACCTTACCCAGTCTTGCCTTCTGAAGTGGCCTGGCAAGCCCATCCGTTGTACCGCCACCAGTGGTTCAAGGAGGCCCACCACCACCTTCTCAGGGCACGTAGAGATGGGTAATAAATGCCGGCCCTGCCAGTGACGCCCACATCCCGAGAATGCATCTTTAAAAATTCCTGCATTAATGCAGAGTAACTGCCCCCTCCTTTTTCTCCTCATCTTTTCTCCCCCCTCTCGGCCCCACGCCTGCAATATCCTAGTGGTCTGTTCACTCTTTTAAACATGATACAGCCGAACAAAGTGGCCCAGCTTGTCCCTTCTCTGCCTCGCCCTTGCATTAAACCGTACCATGTGCCACAGCAGTTTTCTTTCCTTTCCTTCCCCTTGCACCTTTCAAATATCCTGGCGGTGTGACTGTAGGTACCATACATCTTAATTATTCGTGACTTGGTAGTATAAATTTAGAGTAAAGTCACGTGATATCAGATTGCTGTGAAATCTGTCTACCTGAGGAATGCAGAATCCAGCCGTGATCAATGAAAGTTAGTGTGTCGTGAGCACACGAGATACATCGGAGGGGTTAAAATGTGGCAGTCACTATTCCAGGCCCATGCCACTGGAGCTAGTCAGGGAAAACATGCAGCACTTATGTTGAGTTTTTCCCCTGCCTGGGGGGCGGGGAGGAAAGAGCACCTCACCTGGAGGCCCACAGCCAAGAGCAGAACTCAGGGAGTGACTCTGGCTATTGTAAGTGGACCTAACATGCCCATGCAGAGTGCGCCCAATGTTTTTCAACAGTGCAAGGAACTGTAGCAACACCACGCACATACTCCAGTCTGGTTTGGCACTAGCCCAATTTCTGCTTTGTAATTTTATAAGCAAGAGCAAGGAACCTCTGCCCTTTTCTAGTGACTTAAAAAATTTTAAAATCCTTGAACAAAGGCAACATTTTAAATACCAAAGTTGTTTTGAAAATTATTCAGAGATTAAAGACAACAATTGAGGTTTTAAAATGCTTTCATTCTTTTTTTTAAATAAAGCACTTCCTTTCTACTCCTATTTTAAATACTACATGCCGCAAGTATTTGGAGAGAGTAGTACTATTATTTACTTCAATGGTTCACATGATTTGCTGGACTTCATTTATTAACAGAGGGCAGACTCACCAATATTTGTCCCAAAATTTCTATTTCTTTTATATAAAAAATGGCCAAAATAACTTGTCAGGAATAAATCACAAATAAGATCACAGGAACCTATTTTGAAATGTGATTTTGTTATGCGCAATGGAATACTAGCAGCCAATCACAATGTACTGGCAATAATGATCCTTTAAAAGCTTCTCAAACAGCTAACTGGCCACTTAACTGGTCTAAAATGTCAGAAAGTTAGTTAATCCACCCGTGGAATTCGCAATTAAGTACAGAATGGCTGAGTGTCAAAAGTGTCCTGATTTAGCGACGAGGTACCATAAGCCCTCATAATCTCAGAGGATCACAAAAACATTTTGGTTGGAAAGGATCTACAAATATTCAAAGGAGGACGTGAGCTTGGAGTAAAAGAAAGACTTGCATTTATATAGCACATTTCACGACCTCAGGACCTTCCAAAGTGCTTTACAGCCAATGAATTACCTTTTGAAGTATAGTTACTGTTGTAACGTAGTACATCATAGAGATGGCACACAATTGTCCAGAAACTAAGGACCTCGACAGAAGGGAGAAAACAAATTTGCACAACTTGAAGGGCACCAAAGATAAGCCACAAATCTCAAAGTAAAATATCCAACAGGACACGCAGACGATAGAAAGCTTCAAAAAAATATATAATTGCCAAATGAACGACTGAGCTGACACAGAAAAATGCTAACAGGATTGTACCAAGTAAATTACTGGAAGTTAAAAATAGGGTATATAAATCATGGGCAAGAGAACGTATTGCAGGGAGACATTTCCACAGGCTGACCACCTTGTCTCAATCCCTACCGCTCATGTTTAAATACAAAGCTGGCACATCAGAGGGTGGAACGCAAACCACTGACCCCAAACAAGCCAGCTATTCCCAAGCTGTTTGGGAGGAAGTTCTCAAACGCATCAATAAAGGCTGGAGGACAGTGCCGAACTCTCCATATACTTAAATCTAGGGGGCATGATTAAGAAGTTTGCATATGATACAAAAATTGGCCGTGTGATTGATAGTGAGGAGGAAAGCTGTGGACTGCAGGAAGATATCAATGGACTGGTCAGGTGGGCAGAAAAGTGGCAAATGGAATTCAATCCGGAGAAGTGTGAGATCATGCATTTGGGGAGGGCAAACAAGGCAAGGGACTACACAATAAATGGGAGGATACTGAGAAGTGTAGAGGAACAGAGGGACCTTGGAATGCATGTCCACAGATCCCTGAAGGTAGCAGGACAGAGGTGATAGAGGAAAGTATCCCGTATGCCTTCTTAATTAGCCGAGGCATAGAATATAAGAGCAGGGAGGTTATGCTAGAACTGCATAAAACACTGGTTAGGCCACAGCTCGAGTACTGCGTAGAGTTCTGATCACCACATTACAGGAAAGATGTAATTGCACTAGACAGGGTACAGGGGAGATTAACGAGGATGTTGCCAGGACTGGAGAATTTTAGCTATGAGGAAAGATTGGATAGGCTGGGGTTGTTCTCTTTGGAACAGAGGAGGCTGAGGGGTGATTTAATTGAGGTGTATAAAATTATAAAGGGACCTAGATAGAATGGATAGGAAAGACCTATTTCCCTTAGCAGAGGGGTCAATAAGCAGGGGGCATAGATTTAAAGCAATTGGTAGAAGGATTAGAGGGGAACTGAGGAAAACATTTTTCATCCAGAGAGTGGTAGAGGTCTGGAACTCACTGCCTGAAAGGGTGGTAGAGGCAGAAACTCTCATCGCATTTAAAAGGTGCTTGGATGTGTCCTTGAAGTGCCATAACCTACAAGGCTAAGGACCAAGAGCTGGAAAGTGTGACTAGGCTGGATGGCTCTTTATCAGCCAGCACAGACACGATGGGCCAAATGACCTCCTTCTGTGCTGTAAATTTCTATGATTCTACATGTTCTCCAGATATTCCATGGTTTGCATGATGTTCTGTGAATGTGCCCACACAGTGATTGTCATTTGTTGCTTTGGAGAACAATGTGTATTAATTCATAAAACGTACTATAGTCTTTTCACAGAGGAAGACGAGAAATTGCTCTCCAGCTGAAGTCACTGGTCTGTTATATAATTTTTTCCACTTTCAATGGTTTCATAGCAGCTCCAGTAAGGTGACCTTGTCTTCTGATCCAGAAGCTGTCCTTGTAGAGCAATATAACCCACAAGGATTAACAATCGCCCTTTCAGTAAACGGTTTACTGGATTAAACATAATTTTGTGCAACACTGCACACTCCCCTCAGAAACTGTAGAATGTTAAACATATACTTAGTTTTAACAGACTAAAAAGACTAAAATATTTATTTAACTTCACTATATCCATTAACCCCATTTGACCTCATCCTTCCAAAGAAACAATCCATCTTTCCATTACAGCATTTAGCCATTACTTTAATAAGTTGAGTCCGAGCCTTAAATCATCCTTCCGAGCAATCCGTTCCTGATCAATGGAAATATGAAGCAAGGAAAATATGCCAGATACTATCAACCACAAATATTAACCATAAATACAATGAACAAATTCCATAATGGGTTAATTACCCTTTTGAGAAATGTCTTTAGATTGGCAAATTCTGCGCATCATTGCCTTCTTTTTCCGTCTCATGCCAATTGGAATTGCATTGTGATGTACAGAACTCAAACCTCATGTTGTTATGTAATCTGCTAGCTGGCCAAATCTTAGAACTACAGAATGAACTGATGAGCTGGAAAAATGTGTAGCTTTTCATCCTGGGAAATTTCAAACAAATGTTTCCTTTATCAGCCAAAGCAAATAATGACTCATTCGGTGCGGTTAGTATGAGATCTCTTTTTGGATGGCTTACCAGGAAAACCAGAATAGCGCTGAATACTAATATCCTTCAAAAATGCAGCAAGCTGCTACCTATGTCATAACGCTATTCTAAAGAAGCCAAGTTACATTTTTATATGCACAATCCTACCCTATTTATATGTTAACAGAAAATTACCATTACCTCAAGCTGGGAAAAGGAAATTCTGCTATTTCCATCAATGCAACCATCGGCAATTAATGCCAGCAACCACGTTCAAAAGTATATTTTTACACTGAACATGGCAGTCATCTTTGCATTAGATGGGTTTTGTCAAAAACCAGGCATCATTTTAAACATGAAGCCAAATCTCAAAATGAGACTTGAAAAAAACATGCCCTTCATACCTGGGCATTTTGCAAAAAAAAAGCTAGAGGTGAATCAAAGCAAAAAAAAGTTATCTGCTACCATATTTAGCAAGTAGAATCATGCTCGTGACTCTGATCCCATTCTTGTGGGGAAAATGATAGCCAAGGCAGGTCTCTTCAGTGCTAGAGAGGAAGGAGGCTGGCATGGAATTGAGGTGCCCAACTCACTGTCTACAGACCAAATTAAGCCCACTCCCCAATCGTTTGATCCCTTCCATCAGCTGATTGGCCGATGAGCATTTTGAGAGGGAAAAAAAATAATCGGAGACAGTGCTACCAGCTTTGGCAAGCAGTGTATCTGATTGACGTACACATCCTACTGCCGGTGCCACAGCTCTTCTTTCAGGCTTGAACTGCTTCAGGAATTCACAACACTGCAGGTCCCAACTGAAGGAGTGGTGCTTGTGGGATTGTCAACTGCACATCCATCCATACTGCTTACCAAAGCTGGTAGCAGTAAACCCAACGACAGGTCACGTGTTTTTTAGAGGCAGGCTTTTCCTGGGACAAGGACCTTTCGTTGATAGCATTCAGCTCACCTCCTTTACCAGTGACTCCATGCTGGCTGTGACAATGCGAAGAGGAGAGGTCACCTTGGAGCAGCTGACTGACCTAGGCTCCCGGTACCTCTGTCCCCTACAGACAGCTACCAGCCAACGGACATTCAGACCCCACCACCAGCATCGCCGCTATCTCTTCCCACCACATCTTAGATGCAGTAGCCACCTCAAACCTCTGCCCACCCAAGTCCCTGCTCGCTAAGTCAGCCTCTTGGCCAAGTCCCAATGCTGGTGCCTCACCAGGCACAGACTCAACAAAGCCATTTAGGAGTGCATTTAATTGAGCTAAACAGCTAAAGGAATAGAGCATGAATCTGAGGAAGTAATTCTAAGTTTGTACAGAGCACTGGTCCAGACCCAGCACAACTCTGGTCACTGTATTATGAGACAGATATCCAGTCACTGGAGAGGGTTCAGCAACATCAGCTAAATTGATAGCAGGGATCAGGCACCCAAATTATAATGAGACTCTACAGATAATTATAGGAAATAGGCTGGATATAGAAAAACTATCGAATCCTTTTAACATTTAAAAAAAACTCGTTCAGATCACCCCTCAAACTTCTATACTCAAGGGAATACAAGCCAAGTTTATGCACACTGTCCTCAATCTAAGCCCCGGTGTAATTCCTGTGAATCTGCACTGCACCCCCTTCCAAGGCCAAAATACCCTTCTTGAGGTGCGGTGCCCAAAACTGAACGCAGTACCCCAGATGGTGTCTGACCAAGGTTCTGTGCAACTGAAGCATAACTTCCTTTCCTTTGTAATCCAGCCCCCTTGAGATCTAGACTGGAACCAGGGATAGTTACATGCTTTGAAAGTCAAGAATTCTAAAAGTACATTATGAACTTTTAGTTGGTCTGTAACAATTGATCCAGAGATGTCACAAAGATTATTGTAAGGAGTCGCACAACACCAGGTTATAGTCCAACAGCTTTATTTGAAATCACAAGCTTTCAGAGCTTTGCTCCTTCGTCAGGTGAAGTGAGGAGGAGTTGCATAAAGGATGTTCTCTGACTATATATGCTGTGCCTTTATGCAACTCCTCCTCACTTCACCCGACGAAGGAGCAAAGCTCCGAAAGCTTGTGATTTCAAATAAAGCTGTTGGATTATAACCTGGTGTTGTGCGACTCCTTACATTTGTCCACCCCAGTCCATCACCGGCATCTCCACATCACAAAGATTATTGGTATTGGATTTTGACACACTGCAACACCCATTAGCACATTTCCCTCAAATACTCGAGCAGCGGCACCACAGGATCAAGCCGCATCAGGGAACTCGGTTGGTACATTGTTGAACAAGATTAGGAAGGTCTAAAGTTTGATAGTTCACTCAACCAAGATGACAGTGGGGGTGCTAGATGGCCTCAGGGCCCATGGACTAGGCAAGAGGAAGAAAATTGAAAGAGCACCAGGGTTCCTGCTCGCCATCACTACCGAGCATCTCCTGCTAGAAAGTCCTTAAGCAAAGACAGGACTGGCCTGGCCTTGGCATAGGATGCCCTCCTGTGTGCAAGAAACTTGCCTACAATCATTGTGTCACTCAGGTGTCAGCTGTGGCTCAGTGGGTAGCACTTTCGCCTGCGAGTCAGAAGGTTGTGGGTTCAAGTCCCACTCCAGGGGCTTGAACACATAATCTAGGCTGACACTTAACAGTGCAGTACTGAGGGAGTGCTGCACCATCAGAGGTGCCATCTTTCGAATGAGACATTAAACAGAGGTCCCCTCTGCCCTCTCAGATGGATGCAAGAGATCCCAAGGCACTATTTCAAAGAGCAGGGGAATTCTCCCCAGTATCCTGGCCAATATTTATCCCTCAACCAACATCACTAAAAAGAGATTATCTGGTCATTATCACATTGCTGTTTGTGGGACCTTGCTGTGCGCAAATTGGCTGCCACATTTCCTACATTATAACAGTGACTACACTTCAAAAAGTACTTCATTGACTGTAAACCGCTTTGGGACAACCTAATGCGAGTTCTCTTTCTTTCATTGTCTTAGCTCAGACGTAAACAGCCAACGGAGGGTGGCCAGCAATCGTGACGTCATACCCCAAGTGGAGTTAGTGATTGTAGAAAAGGAGCGAAAGAAATGGAAACAAGACGCACAGAAGTGCTCAGCAAGTTCGCAGGCAAAGGGGTATATAAAACAAAGTAGAAAATTTCAGTTCGCCGTCCTGCCCATTGCGTAGTCCTCAAATTATAGTAACTGTGCCAAGACCATACTGTGCAACTGTGTGAAGCTTTAATTAAATAAATTCCACAAGTCAGCGAGTTTACACTGCTATACTGTACTATAAATCTCACAAGGCCATGCAAAAATCCATGGACTGGGACTAGGACACAAAAAGGGTTGTCAGAAGTGCTGATCCAGTTGAAGCCGGCTCACTGCAAGAACAATCCAGTGAGTCCCGCCCTTTCCGCGTAGTCCTGCAAATTTTTTCCGTTCAAGTATTTATCCAATTCCCTTTTAAAAGCCACACTTGAGTCTGCCTCCACCACCCTTTCAGACAGTGCATTCCAGATCATAACCATTCGCTGCGTAAAAGGGTTTTTCATGACATCTTTAGTTCTTTTGCCAATCACCTTTAATCTGGTTCTTGACCCTTCCACCAGCGGGAACAGTTTCTCTCTATCTACTCCTGTCTAGACCCTTCATGATTTTGAATACCTCTATCAAATCTCCTCGCAACCGTCTCTGTTTTAAGGAGAACCACCCCAACTTTTCCACGTAACTAAAGACCCTCATCCCTGGAATCATTTTAGTAAATATTTTCTGCACCCTCTCGAAGGCCTTCACATCCTTCCTAAAGTGCGGTGCCCAGAATTGAACACAATACTCCAGTTGTGGCCGAACCAGTGTTTTATAAAGGTTCATCATAAACTCCTTGCTTTTGTACTCTTATGCCTCTATTTATAAAGTACAGGATCCCGTAAGCTTTCTCAAACTGTCCTGCCACCTTCAACGACCTGTGCACATATACTCCCAGGTCTCTGTTCCTGCACCCCCTTTAAAACTGTCCCCTTTAATTTATATTGCCGCTCCTCGTTCTTCCTACCAAAAATGTATCACTTTGCACGTCTCTGCATTAAATTTCATCTGCCACGTGTCCGCCCATTCCACCAGCCTATCCATGTCCTCTTGAAGTCTGTTACTATCCTCCTCACTTCACTACACTTCCAGGTTTTGTGTCATCTGCAAGTTTGGAAATTGTGCCCTGTACACCTAAGTCCAAGTCATTAATATATAATCAAGAAAAGCAGTGGTCCGAGTACTGACCCCTGGGGAACACCACTGTATACTTTCCTCCAGTCTGAAAAACAACAGTTCACCTCTACTCTCCGTTTCCTGTCACTTAGCCAATTTCATATCTGTGCTGCCACTGCCCCTTTTATTCCATGGGTTTCAACTTTGCTGACAAGCCTATTATGTGGCACTTTATGGACTTCCAAAATGCGATAGATATACACCACATCAACCGCATTGCCCTCATCAAAAAACTCAATCAAAACAAAAAGTACTTTATTGGTTGTAAAGCACTCTGGGACGTCCTGAGGTCGTGAAAGGCGCTATATAAATGAGAGTCATTCTTCCTTTCATATACTTCAATAAAAGATGCCATTTTCAAGGCTGAAAAGGGCATAAGTTTCTCACAATTCTGACACCAGGGATTAATCTTGTTGCTCTCCTCTACATTGTCTCTAGGGCTTGGATAGCCTATTATGGTGACAACCAGAATTCATGCAATACCACAGGTACAGCCTGCCCTGATCACTGTCTACTTATGCAGAACTGACTTAATTGGACCTCCACTGTAGAAATGATTGGGTTATGATAAACTAATAATATAGAACATTTTCTTCTGACCCCACTCCGCGATCTCAGACATGGTCATTCAAAAATTGAGAATTTTATTTTCCAGGCAATGTACAAAAATGCAAGTAAAGCACACTCCCTCGGGTCATTTTTGTCCACGACGGATTATTTATTGGAGTCTTTCTTGCTGGTCACAGCAAACAAAAAAGGAAAAAATTGGTTACTGCTAGCTGTTTCCACAGACTGCGGAGAATGCATAGATCAGACTGCAGAGAATGCACAGATCACAGGACAAGTCAGAGATGTAGCTTAGTTCAGGGAGACCTTGATAATCATGGATTGATTGCTGCCATTGTCCTTGGAAGGAGACCCATCTTGCAGGTCACTCTCAGTATTTAGAACTGTTTAATGGTTCATGCCATTACATTTAATTACATCAATGTTGAGGCCATTTACAGCACACGTTTGGCTCAGAAGTAATACATTTCCCTTCCTCCTCATGAACCTGCATGCTAAGTGTCAATAGCTTACAGATTCCTACAGCACATGAGGCGGCCATTCAGCCCATTGTGCCTGTGCCGGCTCTGAACTATCCAATTAGTCCCTCTCCCCTGCTCTTTCCCCAATACTCTGCAAATTTTCCCTTATCAAGTATATATCCAATTCCTTTTTGAAAGTTAGTATTGAATCTACTTCCACCACCCTTTCAGGCAGTGCATTCCAGATCATAACAACTCACTGCGTTAAAAAAAAATCCTCATCTCCCCCGGTTCTTTTGCCAATTACCTTAAATCTGTCCCCCTCTGGTTACCAACCCTCCTGCCAGTGGAAACCATTTCTCCCTATCTACTCTGTCTTGACCCCTCATGATTTTGAGCACCTCTATCAAATCTCCTCGCAACCGTCTCTGTTCCAAGGAGAACAACCCCAGCTTCTCCACGTAACTAAAGGCCCTCATCCCTGGAATCATTTTAGTAAATATTTTCTGCACCCTCTCGAAGGCCTTCACATCCTTCCTACAGTGCGGTGCCCAGAATTGAACACAATACTCCAGTTGTGGCCGAACCAGTGTTTTATAAAGGTTCATCATAACCTCCTTGCTTTTGTACTCTTATGCCTCTATTTATAAAGCACAGGATCCTGTAAGCTTTCTCTAACTGTCCTGCCACCTTCAACGAGCTGTGCACATATACTCCCAGGTCTGTTCCTGCACCCCCTTTAAAACTGTACCCTTTAATTTATATTGCCTCTCCTCATTCTTCGTACCAAAAATGTATCACTTCGCACTTCTCTGCATTAAATTTAATCTCAGGTGACTGACACATAAGTGTTGCTGGTCCTTTGGGGAATTGTATCCTAGTCAAGGTGTCATCCAAATGCTGTGTTTTCGTGGAAATTAGAAGGGGGAATTTACGGTTTCAGTCCTTTCAAAACAAGTGTTGCCCAGTTTTTTTTATTTATTCGTGGATTTTTTTTTATTCTCAACAAGCTTAAATGGAGGGCTGCTATTATTATTGAAACGGCTGAGGTTCAACTACACAGTTCACTGCATGAGATGAAGGAGTCAGTAGGGAGGAAGCTACTGCTCTGCGTATTATTATTTTTCCCTTACTAGTTTGAATCATCTTTTTAATGGGCTGATGATCATTATTCTCCCCTCTATACATTATTAAAAATCTTGCACAAGGCAGGCACATCCTGTTACCAAGTTTTGGTTACACTTTTGTGTCAACACTTCCCATTCAACTTTGCTAGGTCAACTGTTATGATATTGTTTCAGGCTCTGGCCATTCAGTTTCGAAGGTTTTTCTCCCAACTCCATCACCATCCAGGACAAAGCAGCCCATCCAACTTAAAACATCCACTCCCTCCACCACCGGTGCACTGTGGCTGCAGTGTGTACTATTCACAGGATGCACTGCAGTAACTCACTAGGACTTCTTCGGCAGCACCTCGCAAACCCATGACCTCCACCACCTAGGACAAAGGCAGCATGGAACCACCATCACCTCCAAGTTCCCCTCCAAGTCATATAACATCCCGACATGGTCATATATCGCCGTTCCTTCATCATTGCTAGGTCAAAAACTTGGCACTCCCTACCTAACAGCATTGTGGGAGCACCTTCAATGGTTCCATCCCACCACCACCTCCTCAAGGGCAATTAAGGATGGGCAATAAACGCTGGCCTTGCCAGCGATGCTCATATCCCCAGAATGAAAAGAAATCAGATCAGGGAACGGTGTATAAACAATTGGGGGTCCTGTTTCTTCTCATATTTCCTACCACTTTGTCTTTTTAAATACTTAATTTATGTAGAAACTGAGCTAGAATCTGCATGCACTGATCTAACCAACTGTTTGTCATTAAAACATGAAGTGCTTGCACAATCAGCTTCACTAAACAGAGAGGGGAGAAACATGATCATCAGCCCATTAAAAAGATGATTCAAACTGGTATGTGAAAAATAATAAGACGCAGAGCAGTAGCTTCCTCCCTGCTGACCCCTTCATCTCATGCAGTGAACTGAGTAGTTAAAGCTCAGCAGTTTCAATAATAATAGGAGCCCTCCACTTAAGCTTGATAAGAATTAAAAAAAAATCCACGAACAAATAAAAAACTGGGCAACACTTGTTTTGAAAGGACACACCATGAATATCCCCTTCTAATTTCCACAAAAACAGACAGCATTTTGATGCCACAAAGCATTTACCCTGACTAGGATACAATTCCCCATAGGACCAGCAATACCCTGTATCGCTCCCAAAAGGCCATTCAAGTGTGAGGCAAGACAGGAAGTATCAGCAGCCTATTAGACCGGGTTTGGGGGGGGGTGGGGGGGGGAGGGAGAAAAGTCACAACCAAGCCTAATTCTAAACTCACCCGATATCCAGATGTATGCACTTTCCAACTGGCACCATTGTATATCAATCAGGAGCAGGACCTCTGCTTGACTTTCTGCTCCCTAATGGAGGGATTCTGAGGCAAGTGTAGCATCCCAACTGCTGCTCAAACGGAGATCAGCCAACTCAGCTCAGATCAGGGACCAAACCTGGTACATCCCGAGGCTGTTTGGCTCAGTGCGACACTTTACTTACTTTTCCACTGAGGGAAGCTCTGACTGAATATTTATTGTTTCAAAAAGAAGCCAAAATCACCTCTGCTCCCAGCTGCTATAATCTTAATTGTAAGCATTGGTTTTTTTTTAAGTTGGGGGGGTGGAAAATTGATGAGAAACCTTTATCTATTTACAAGTTACCATGCACAATACCAAGAGAACGAATACTAGAATGGACGAGCATTGGACCCAGAGAAATAATACTAGAAGGGGCCAGCTCTTTCTAATGCAGCCACACTGTGGTATTTATGGACAATTCCTTTGCATCCAGTCTTTTACCTAGGTCACTGCAATCATGGGAACATAGGAATTGCTTGACCAAAAAAAGACCAAGGTCCATCCAGTTCACCTTCTACCGTCCCGGTAGTCGCATGATACAACGATAACGGCGTTGTTCACCAATTATAGCAATCAAACTCTATCCATTAGTCTACAACAGACTCAGACAGGGCAAATCCTAGGAGTGGACAGCTTTAGAAACCATAGGTCCAAACTCACCTGATCCTCCCAAGCATGCGACATTTACGACATGTCAGGTCTCAAATTACTGATACACTGTATCCTAAATTGTTAATTTCCGAAAGAAATCTATTTAATTTGCATTTGATTGAATCAATAGTCACTGCTTCCACCGTCTCCATAGGGAATCTATTCTATATATTGACCACTCGCCAATTAAATGGTTCCCGCAGATGAGTTTTGAATTTCCCCCACTTCGAGTGCAGGCCGTGTCCTCTGGTTCTACTGTTCTGGACAGGGTGAAATAACTTGTCATGGTCTACATTATCTAGTACCTATAGAATCCTAAAAACATCAATCATATCGCCTCTCAACCTTCTCTTTCCCAGTGAGAGCGTGCCCAATTTACATAATCACTCCTCAGATTTAAAGGTGATTGGCAAAAGAACCAAAAAGGCAACATAAGGAAAAACTTTTTTTTTAAAACGCAGCGAGTGGTTAGGATCTGGAATGCACTGCCTGAGGGGGTGGTGGAGGCAGATTCAATCATGGCCTTCAAAAGGGAACTGGATAAGTGCTTGAAAGGAAAAAATTTGCAGGGTTACGGGGAAAGGGCGGGGGAGTGGGACCAGCTGGATTGCTCTTGCATAGAGCCGGCGAGGACTCGATGGGCTGAATGACCTCCTTCCATGCTGTAACCTTTCTATGACTCATAATCCAATCCATCCATCATTCTGGTTCCTCTTTTCTGTATCCTTTCAATAGATGCAATATTCATTTGTACTGTTGGGACCAGAATTGTGCATAGTATTGTAAGTGCAGTTGCACTCATGATTTATAAAGTGGCAGGATTACCTCACTATTTCAGCTCAATATTGATCTTTTAATACATCCCAACATCTGATTTACTTTACTTGTTGCCATCATCGAGCGTTGGTAAGATAGCTTCAACTTATTGTCAATCATTTTTCATGTACATTATTTTCTTTCCACTTAAGTAATAGTTCCTTCCTGGATTTTTTAACCCCCATGTGAAGCACTTTGCATTTCTCTACATTGAATATCATCTGCCATCTGTCTGCCCAATTCCCAAGTATATTCAAATCACACTGTAGCGCATCCTGTTCAGTTTTGGAGTCGACCACCTTCATTAGCTTTGTATCATCTGTAAATTAAGCCAATGTGCTTGTTACTCCTAGCTCCAGATGATTTATAAAAGATATTAAACAAAATAGATCCGGAAACAGACATCTGAAGGACCCCACTGGTCCCACACTAAATGGAAATTATTCAAAGATCTTTAAACTCATACTTCAGAATTATCAATATAAGGCACAAGAGAACCAAGAACCTTTTTGGGAGGGGAGGGGATTGGATGGGATATTTCATCATAAACAGACAGTTTCCCGCATTTACTAAAAAAAGTTATTTTCCAGTGCAAGAACATTCAAAGAAAAAACATTCAAAAGGAATAGTTTTCAGTGAAGTGAATTTGGCTTCTTTTTACTCATTTACAAAACACAAACGCAAAAATCACATTACACAGCAAAAGTAACATCCTGACTTGGAAATATATCACCGTTCCTTCATCGTCGCTGGGCTGGGTCGAAATCCTGAAACTCCCTACCTAACAGCACTGTGGGAGTACCTTCACCACACGGACTGCAGCGGTTCAAGAAGGCGGCTCACCACCACCTTTTCAAGGGCAATTAGGGATGGGCAATAATTGCTGGCCTTGCCAGCGACGCCCACATCCCATGAATGAATTTTAAAAAATCTACAATAGCGTTTTCTTCATTGTCCTATTACAGTGAGACATGGTTTTTTCAGCGCAAACCATTAACTCAGTACAGCATGTTTTAAATGTAGCGGCCAAGGATTTTTTTTTGGGGGGGGGGGGGGGAATAAAAAGAGTGCCACATAAACTATTTTGAAGAGGGGAAGACAAGAGGATTGTTTAACATATCAGTTGTGGTTTGTCTGTGACCTTACGTAGAACCAAAACCACACACAACGACAATTAACACGAGATGAGGCTCAGAGAAGGGAAGATGAATGGGCTGCCACTCAGAAGATAGTGAATGTTTGGAATGACCATCAAGGAATCAATCAAGCTTTGGTAACATCAGTAATCACTAAAAGTAGCAACACAGGATAGTAAGTCCACAAAAAAGGCAAACCACGCACTGGGGTTCATCTCTAGAGGGATAGAATTGAAAAGCAGTGAAGTTATGTTAAACTTGTATAGAACCTTGGTTAGACCACACTTGGAGTTCTGTGCACAGTTGTGGTCTCCATATTATAGAGGTGCAAAAAAGATTCACAAGGATGACACCAGAACTGAGGATATACTTATCAGGAAAGGCTAAACAGGCTAGGGTCTCTAGAAAAGAGAAGGCTGAGGGGTGACTTGATAGAGGTCTTTAAGATAATAATCGGGTTTGATAGGGTAGACAGAGAAAATGTTTCCACTTGTGGGGGAGTCCAAAACTAGAGGTCATAAATATAAAATAGTTACTAATAAATCCAATAGGGAATTCAGGAGAAACTTCTTTACCCAAAGAGTGGTAAGAATGTGGAATGCACTACCACAAGGGCCAGTTGAGGCAAATAGCACAGATGCATTTAAGGGGAAGTTGGATAAGCACATGAGGGAGAAAGGAATAGAAGGATATGCTGATAGGGTTAGATGAAGAGGGGTGGGAGGAGGCTCACGTGGAGTATAAATACCAGCATGGACCAGTTGGGCCGAATGGCCTGTTTCTGTGGTGTAAATTCTACGTAACTCGACATAAATCTTAACAGGGAATGCAACAGGAATTTGGCAAGAGAATCAACTGAGGGATATGGGTAGTGAACAGTCTCTTCTGTTTTTAAACTGTACAGTCAGCCAGATGGACCAAAAGGGTCTTCTCTGGTCCTACATTCCTGTACATGAACACATCACCGACCTATAATTCATGCAATAGGGAGGGGATAGAGAAGATGCAGAGACAAAAAGGGAAATAAAGTATTGTCCCTTCCTCCCCAAAAGATGAGTAACCGTTATGTCAGAGCCATAGCTTTTATCTGGAGTTATACCTGGAGTCACACAACCATTCACTGCAATATTGTACGGAATGCTTAACCCGATAGAAATAGTTTAAAACACACAAGCAAAACCGGGCGAGTGATGACTTTACAGCAGTAAAGGTTTAATTTACACTGTCTTTAGATAAAGCCACATTACTGAAAGGTCGAGGTGGGGTGAGACCGTCGCTCGCCCTCCCTCCCTCTCCCCATTCCCTGTTGGTGCCAGCGGTCACCCAGTAACCTGTTGCTCACTGGAAACGGTTCTTGTTGACTTGAGACAAGCACAATTGTAGCAGATCCGCGGGCTCCCCGCAGGAAGAGCGGCACGGAGCTTGGTTTGACTTGTGGAGGTCACTCGCCCACAGGGTAACGGGGCTGGGAAGCAGAGAGGGAGGGAGAGAGGGAGGGAGATAGGGAGGGAGAGAGATTGCCAGGTCAGTAAATCTGCCCAGAGAATTGCAAACAACAGATTGGAAAAACCTTTAACCATCCCTAAAGAATAAAAACATTTTTTTAAAAAAAACTCACCCGACATGATAAATTGTTGTTCGTTGAAAGTTCTTTTGGGAGAAAAGAGAAGTGGAAAGAGAGACCTTTAGGCTTTCCCTAATCCGGATCAGGTGAGTCCGGTTGGGCCTGGAAAGGTATCAGGGGTTCTCACCCCCTCGGCTTGTGTCCCTCCGGGCTGGAGGGCGAGGTGACCGACCGGTGCGTGTTTTAGGGAGAAGAGCCGGTTCAAGGTCCAGGTGGAGAACTCCCCATCCCATCCCCGCCCCTCTGCTCCCGTTCACACAGGACTCTCTCTTCACACTGCGCCATCCAATCAACCTCCTGGGGCGGGATAAACTCCACTGGAACTCCCCAAAAAAAAAATTTAAATAAAAAAAAATGCTTCCCATCTCCTCCGATTGCAATACTCATTTTTTTTTGTCCCTGAGCTTATTGCCTTCCAGTGTAATGTAAATCTCTCTCTCTCTCTCTCTTACAATGCGCTTCTGTCTCCCATGTTTTCCCTCTCACCTTTGACATTGCACAATGTCATGCAAAATGTTCCGCGTTAACTGGTCAACATGGGGCCAACTCCAGATCAGAGGCACCTGTCTTCAGTCACGCCAACAGACCGAGTCCTTGTTGACAGACTTGGAAACGCTCCAACACTTAGTTTGCACTGTCATTTAAAAACAGATTTCCAAAACACAATAGGGGTCAGCTTAGATTTTCTGTCCAGTTGTTAAAGGGGCATTTGCCCTCCTGAAATATTATTTGGCCAAAAATGTCATCTGTACCATTTTCTGACTGGAAAGAGGGGCTGATCTTCTCACGAGCCTCTCTCTGCCACAGTTGTTGTCAACCCAAACAAAGTGCACTGGCAACTCCTGACAGCACAAAAAAAGCAGACACAAACATAATCAAAATATCCCATAACATTACAAGAGGACAGTAGTTCAAGGTGCTAATCCAATATAAAAACAGAAAATGTTGGAGAGGTCAAAGACCTTTCGTCAGAACTGGAAGATGTTAAAAGAGTTGAAGTTTTTGAGCAAGTACAGAGTCAGGGAAAAGGGCGGGGGGAGGAGAGGGGAGGGAGGAGAAGGGGAGGTCTGTGATAGGGTAGAGGGCACGAGTGATTAAATGACAAAAGGGATGATGGTGCAAGGCAAGGAAGGTGGTAATGGGACAAGTTAAGAAACGAGAGATTGTTCAGGAGTAGCTGTAAATGGCAGCAGCAGAACCATTACCAGCAATAACTGACCGAAAAAATGGGAGCAGTGGTTTTGATCTGAAATTATTAAAATCAATGTTGAGTCCGGAAGGTTGTAAAGTGCCTAAACGAAAGATGAGGTGCTGTTCCTCGAGCTTACGTTGAGCCTCATTGTCACAGTGTAAGAGGCCGAGGATAGAGAGGTCAGAGGATGAGTGGGAAGGGGAATTAAAATGGCAAGCGACCAGCATGTCAGGGTCATGCTTGCGGACAGAGCAGAGTGTTCAGCAAAGCGATCACTCAGACTGCATTTGGTCTCCCTAATGTAGAGGAGACTGTATTGTGTGCAGAGGATACAGTATTGAACAAAGTACAAATAAACTGCTGTTTCACCTGGAAGGAATGTTTGGGGCCCTGGACGGTGGAAAGGGAGCAGGCGAAGGGGCAGGTGTTGCATCTCCTACACTCGCACGGGAAGGTACCGTGGGGAAGAGAGCGAGTGTTGGGGATGATGGAAGAGTGGAGGAGGGTGTTGAGGAGGGAGCATTCCCTTCGGAATGCTGAAAGGGGAGGGGAGGGGAAGATGTGTTTGGTGGTGGGATCGCGCTGGAGGTGTTAGAAATGGTGGAGGATGATACGTTGAATGTGGAGGCTGGTGGGGTGGAAGGTGAGGACAAGGGGGACCCTTTTGTGGTTCTGGGAGGGAAGCGAAGGGGTGAGGGCAGAAGTGCAGGAAATAGGATGGACATGGTCGAGGGCCCTGTCAACTACAGTGGAGGGGAATTCTCGGTTGAGGAAAAAGGAAGACACATCGGAAGCACCAGTGCGGAAGGTGGTATCGTCAGAACAGATGCGACGGAGACGGAGAAACTGGGAGAAGAGAATAAAGTCCTGATAGGAAGCGGGGTGGGAGGCAGTGTAATCAAGGTAGCTGTGGGAGTCAGTGGGCTTATGATAGATATTGGTTCACAGACTATCCCCAGAAACGGAGATAGAGAAGTTGAGGAAGGGAAGGGAAGAGTCGGAGATGGACCATGTGAAGGCGAGGGAAGGGTGGAAATTGGAAGCAAAGTTGGTGAAATTTTCCAGTTCGGGGCGAGAGCAGGAAACGTCACCGATATAGTCATCAGTGTACTGGAAAAAGAGGTGAGGATGGGGACTTGAGTAGGACTGGAACAAGCAATGTTCCAAGTATCCCACAAAAAGGCAGGCATAGTTGGGACCCATACGGGTTCTCATAGCGACACCTTTTATTTGGAGGAAGTGAGTGGAGTCGAAGGAGAAGTTGTTCAACGTAAGAACAAGTTCAGCCAGACGGGGGGAGGGTGATGGTGGATGGGGACTGGTTGGGCCTCTGTTCAAGGAAGAAGCAGAGGGCCCGCAGGCCATTCTGATGGGGGATGGAGGTGTAGAGGGACTGGATATCCATGGTGAAAAGGAGACGGTTAGGGCCGGGAAACTGGAAACTGTTAAAGTGGCGGAGGGCGGTGGAGGAGTCATGGATGTAGGTTGGAAGAGACTGGACAAGGGGAGAACAAAGAGTCAAGATAGGAAGAAATAAGTTCCGTGGGGCAAGAACAGGCTGAAACGATGGGTCTCCCAGGGCAGTCCTGTTTGTGGATCTTGGGAAGGAGGTAGAAGCGGGCTGTGCGGGGTTGGGGGACTATGAGGTTGGAGGCCATGGAGGGAAGATCTCCAGAGGAGATGAAGTCAGTGACATCTGGGAAACTATGGCTTGATGTTCGGTGGTGGGGTCATGGTCCAGGGGGAGGTAGGGGGAGGTAGGAGGAGGTGTCAGAGAGTTGGTGTTCAGCCTCCACAACGTCGAGGTCTGTCCGCCACAAAACAGCACCGCCCTTGTCAGCAGGTTTAATGACAATGTCAGGGTTGGACCTGAGAGAACGAAGTGCTGGAAGTTCAGAGGGAGGTAGGTTAGAGTGAGTGAGGGGTGCAGAGAAATTGAGACGGCCGATGTCATGCTGGCAGTTCGCAATGAAAAGATCAAGAGAGGATAAGAGGCCAGAGGGAGGTGTCCAAGTGGAATGAGAATTCTGAAGATGGGAGAAAGGGTCCACTGTGCAGGGGGAGGACTCCTGGCCAAAGAAGTGGGTGCGAAGGTGACAGAAGAACAGCTCAGCATCATGTCGAGCTCGAAATTCATTGAGGTGGGGGCGTAAAGGGATGAAGTTAAGGCCTTTGCTGAGGACTGATCGTTGAGGGTCAGAGAGGGGAAGATCAGAGGGGACAGTGAAAACATGACAAAGGGTGAGATTGGATGGGGTCAGAGGAAAGTGAAGGGGAAGAAGGATCAAGAGGGGTGTTGGTATCCAAGAGTTGTTGAAGCTTGCGGTCCTTGACATCTGAAAGGAAGACAAAAAGTTTCTTGTTAAGCGCCAGATGAGGTGGAGAATGAAATGGAACTGTGGAACAGGACAACTCTGAAAAAGAGTGAGTCGGTACTGCTGGAGAGAGAGGTCGAGAGCGTGCACGTGGTGGTGCATGGTGTTGGGCGTGGATCTCAGGAAGCGGCGAGAGCAGTGATTCGAGGAACGCTGAATATCATGGAGATATCTGTAATCACGGGTGGATCCGAAACATGAAGGGTGGAATCTAAGTTGGAAACCGTGCGGAATAAGTCGGAGCCGGAGACAGTTGCTGAGGAAAGAGATGTGGCTGTGAAAGCGAGTCTCAGAAGAAACCTGATCAAACACGAGAAGGGAAACAGAAAGCAATGTAGGTGAACAAGGTGAAAGAGACAAACGGAAATTCCGTCGGGGAGAAGAGCTGAACTTCTTCAAGGTGGAGCATTCCTGGAAGAGATGGGGCCGTGAATTAAACACTAAATCAAAAGCAAAATACTGCGGATGCTGGAAATCTGAAATGAAAACAGAAAATGCTGGTGCTGTGCTAATCTAATCTCAGGTTTCTCATGATAATGATAAACTAATCAAGCTTCAGTCTCATCATTTACAGTATAAGAGTCTTGACTTTAATGAGTGAAGGGGAAAAGTATGATTGAGAGAATATGTCTAATTTGAACCCTTGCTCTCCCCACTGAGAGCATATCCTTATCAAGAAAGGCTGAACAGGCTGGGGCTCTTTTCTCTAGAAAAGAGAAGGCTGAGGGGTGATCTGATAGAGGCCTTTAAGGTAATGATAGGGTTTGATAGGGTAGATGTAGAGACAATGTTTCCACTTGTGGGGGAGTCCAAAACTAGAGGTCATAAATATAAGACAATCACTAATAAATCCGATAGGGAATTCAGGAGCCACTTCTTTACCCAAAGAGTGGTAAGAATGTGGAACGTGCCACCACAGGGAGCAGTTGAGGCAACTAGCATAGATGCATTTAAGGGGAAGCTAGATAAGCCAATGAGGGAGAAAAGAATAGAAGGGTATCCTGATAGGGTTAGATGAAGTAGGGAGGGAGGAGGCTCATGTGGAGCATTAAAGCCAGCACAGACCAGTTGGGCCGAATGGCCAGTTTCTGTGCTGTAGTTTTGTTGTAACAAGATGTAACCCTCACTCCAACTGGATTGAGAAGGATTCCGGATCACAGAGAAATGGAGCCTAAGCTAGGAAAATCTGTTGGGAAATTGTTGGGGTTACAGTTCCAGCCAGTGACTGCATGGGGAAGGATTCCATATGCAAAAGGCATGATGTTTGGAGGTTCATGACTGGTATTCAATGGATACTCTTTGGAATGGTACAGAATGTGGACATTTAGGTACAGAGGTACGTTGTTCCTGATGTAAAGGGGGTCATTTCAACCTAGCCCGTTGGGTGGGAAACGGGCGGTTTCAGGCCGGCCGCCCATTTTACACCGCGCCCAGTTTCACTCTTCATTAACTTCACTGGAAAGTAAAATCGGGTAAAGTGTAAAACAGGCAACCTACCTGAACCCCCCAATTTCCAAGGGTTAGGTTACAACTACTCCCAAACATGTCAGACTGAGCCAGTTTGTTCATAACCTTGGCATCCTATTTAACCTTGTCCTGAGCGTTAAACACCATATCCTCTCCATCATAAAGACAGCCTACTTTCACCTTCATAACATCGCCGACCCCCACCCCATCTCAGTCCACCCGCTGCTGAAACTCTCATCCATGCCTATATCACTCCCAGACTTGACTATTCCAATGGTCTCCTTGTTGGCCTCCCACCCTCCAACCTCCGTAAACTTCAGCTCATCCAAAACGCTGCTGCCCGTATCTTATCCTGCAACAATTGCTGCTCTCCTATCACCCCTGTCCTTGCTATCCTATATGACTTTGAGATGCCTAATTTAAAATTTTCAACCTCATATCTATATCCCTTCATAGACTCACCGCTCCCGATCTCTGCAACCTCCACCAGCCCAACAACTCGCTCCCAAATTCTCTGTTCCTCAAAAACTGGCCTTTTATGCATCACATCCACTTTACCCCACCATTTACGGCCATGCATTCAGCCACCTAGGCCCCACGCTCTTGAATACCCTGCCTACGCCACCCTGCCTCTCCACCTCCATCTTCTCCTTTACGGTCCTTCTTAAAACCTACCTCCAAGCTTCTGGTCACCCCTTCCAATATTTCCTTCTTTGGCTTGGCATCCATTTATTTCTGATTACACCGCTGTGAGTGGGACATTTTTCTGCATTAAAGGTGCTATCTAAATGTAAGTTGTTGATATCCTATAGTATTGGACAGGTCATCTTCATGAAGTGTGCTACTCTGCGTGGCAGATCTTGGTTGCACGTGTAGATGTGTTGCAAATTTTGGGTCTGCCGTAGATATTCTTTTGAGTTCATTGCCACTGGATGGAAGTATAGCAGCTGAGGCCAAGGAGCTGAATTTAATAAGAATGCCTGCACAAAGAGAAAGATGTACAAAAGATGGACTTATGGGAGTGGTACCTGGCATTAATGTTCCTGGTCCATTGTTGAGCCCTAACCCAAATTAATTGGCACTTGGAAAAATATTGGTTAATAAATGAAAGCCAGCATGGATTTGTTAAAGCCAAATCATGTTTGACTAACTTAATTGAGTTTTTTGATGAAGTAACGGAGAGGGTTGATGAGGGTAGTGCAGCTGATATATGGACTTTCAAAAGGCATTTGATAAAGTGCCACATAATAGACTTGTTAGCAAAATTGAAGCTCATGTGATTAAAGGGGTAGTGGCTGCATGGGTACGAAATTGGCTAAGCAACAGAAAGCAGAGAGTAGTGGTGAACAGTTGTTTTTCAGTCTGGAGGGAAGTGTGCAGTGTTAGGACCTCTGCTCTTTTTAATATCTATTAATGACCTGGACTTGGGTGTACAGGGTATAAATTCAGAGACGAAATTTGGAAATGTAGTAAACAGTGAGGAGGATCGTAACTGAATTCAGGAGGATGTAGACAAACTGGTGAAATGGACAGACACATGGCAGATGAAATTTAATGCAGGGAAGTGTGAAGTGATGCATTTTGGTAGAAATAATGAGGAGAGGCAATATAAACTAAATGGTACAATTTTAAAGGGGGTGCAGGAACAGAGAGACCTGGGGGTGTATGTATGCAAGTTTTTGAAGGTGGCAGGACAAGTTGAGAAGGCTGTTAAAAAGGGATACGGGATCATTGGCTTTATAATAGAGGCATAGAGCACAAAAGCAAGGAATTTATGCTAAACCTTTATAAAACATTGGTTCGGCCCCAGCTGGTGTATTGTGTTCAATTCTGGGCACCACACTTTAGGAAGGATGTCAAGGCCTTAGAGAGGGTGCAGAAGAGATTTACTAGAATGATACCATGGATGAGGAACTTCAGTCATGTGAAGAGACCGGAGAAGTTGGGGTGGTTCTCCTTAGAGCAGAGAAGGGTAAGAACAAATTTGATAGAAGTGTTCAAAATCATGAACAGTTTTGTAACCGAGTGAATAATGAGAAATTGTTTCCAATGGCAGAAGAGTCGATAACCAGAGGACACTAATTTGAGGTAATTGGCAAAAGAACCAGAGGCGACATGAGGAAAAAGAATTTTACGCAGCGAGTTGTTATGATCTGGAATGCACTGCCTGAAAGAGCGGTGGAAGCAGATTCAATGATAACCTTCAAAAGGAAATTGGATAAATACTTGAAGGGGAAAAATTTGCAGGGCTACAGGGAAAGAGCAGGAGAGTGAGACTAATTGGTAACTCTTTCAAAGAGCCAGCACAGGCACAAGGGGCTAAATGGCCTTGTCTGTGCTGTATGGTTCTGCTGTAAAAGAGAACAGTGGGAAGGAAAACTAGGAATGGCAGAAACTCAAGTTCACGAAGTGTACAAGAGCTCCAATATAAGGAAGGATGGACGAGGGGGAAAGAGGTAGGCAGAACTCTGCCAAGCAGAATCCATGACAACAATTAAAACCATAAGGGGATACCTGTAACTGGTAGTGGAAATGTGGAACTCTCTCCCCAAAAAGCTGCTGAGGCTAGGTCAATTGAAAATTTCAAAACTGCGATTGATAGATTTTTGTTAGGTAAGGTTATTAAGGGATATGGAACCAAGGCAGGTAAATGGAGTTAAGATGCAGATTAGCCATGATCTAATTGAATGGCAGAACAGGATGGTGGGGCTGAATGGCCTCCTCCTGTCCATATGTTCCTATGCCGACTACAAAAAAGAGGGAAAACAAAATGAACTGCAATGAGGCATAACCTGTGGCTGTTGCCCTTATATAAATACACACAATACATTATTCTAGTATGGTTAATAATCTCGTTAGTAGAAAAATGCAGTAAGAAATAAAACAAATGAAAATGTTCATAAGAACAGCAATAGTGAGTTTTTATAAGGGTAATGTAATTTAGGAGTAATGGTAGCCTTTGAAGAAGGCAGCCTAGTTCCAATTTTCTTTCTGAACCAAGACCCAGAGTAAATAGTAAATATTTACCCAAGTTATCTGTGAATAGAAAACTAGTAGTTGAAATGAGTAACATAGTTGGGACGGAATGCTTGAACCAACAGTGGGAGGAGCATCGCAATCAAGGACAAGCCTCCTGTTGTCACAGAGATTAAATGAAGTGGGATTCTCTAGCTACCGACCAGCCATAAACAAATGCATATGTACAGTATGGTTATGTATAGACAAAGAAAGATTTCTCGACAGTATTTTCGTTGTAGTTACTGTTGTCTCAGACAAATGGACACAGGAGTAATCTGTGAATCCATCCAGCCAGGCTAATTGCACAGAGAGTTTAAATCATCGGAATAACCCTCGGTAGAAATAAAATTGGATTTCTTTGACATAGCTCGATGTCACTGTAATTTTTTTTGTGAATTCCTTTGTATTGTTGCTTTCTGTCTCACTCAATTCAAACTCTGGTATTAAATGAATTGACAACCAGCACAAGTGTGGTGTTGCTCCAAGGTGAGGAGACTGTCAGAAACCAAGTCAACAGCATCCCTGCAACGTGCAAAAGGTGTTGCTATCTACAGAGAAAGAAATTGTGAATTGTAACTGTATGGGTCAGAGCTGCACTGACTCTAATTCTATATCATGTTGAATCCTTGAATTAGATTACTGCCTTACAGTTTTTTATTTCCAATTTTCTCCTCTTTTGAAGGGACTGATTCATGCTGGTGTACGGTTCTCTCAGATCCTGGCAGCCTTCCCGCACCTCCCCCAAGTGACCATTCTTCAAATGTAGCTTTGTTGGCAGGCTGTTTAGCTGTGGGGAGGGTTCGCAGTCCTCTCCTCACCCACTATTCACATGGACTCATTTGTTAGCATTAGTAGGTAGCAGTTAGGAGTGAGAACCTTGGATTTTCCTTCACTCTCTCTAGCCTCTGAGCACTGTGGTCAATTGTAGTGCCCTTCCTGGCAGGCCGGCTGAGATCAGCTAAGTCAATGGGTGCCAGAGATTGAATCTAAGACTGTCCTGGTCTTCATGGCTCAATACCACCCCAGGCAGTGCACAGAGCCGCCAGGAGAGCATGCATCACAATCTTAATAAAGATATCAAATAAACTATGGCATTATATACAGAGAGCACAGTCATTTTTAATCCCTAGCATATTACTGCAGATTGAATTCCTGCAATCTTCCATTGATTTAAATTTTAAAAGGTGCTATCACAACACAAAGGTTTTCAATAACATAATGGGAAGAAGTGATTAATCTCATCCCAGAGTTCAGATGACATATATAAAAAATGCGTATGATATTGTCAACAACATGCATAACATTTAATAGTCTTTATAGTAATTTTATGACAGCACTAAAAGGCACAGTAATAGTGCCTTCGTGAGATTCCCTCTGATAGCTACTGCACTAATAATAGAGCCTGTATTGTTGACTGTAACTGTTAAGATTTTTGTGTTCTGTTCTCTTTTTTTTCCTCCTTCCCATCAAATTTTCCAACCATTTCCTTACACCCTGTTCCTGGAAGTGGTGACCTAGGTGACTTTGAGTTACAGGTGCCTTCTGGCCTCTCATCTAAATGCCTAGTGTTTACGCCACGCGGCTTTTAACCGTCCCATTTCAATCAGTAGGTCCTGATATCATCCACCAAGGAAAGCAGACTACGGTGCACAAAACTCCCAACCCAACAAAATCATCTGATTTGCTGATTCTAAAACAAAACTGCTTTCTTGCCCCAAGCACTGAGCTGGGTTTCACCCATTTGACAGAAGAGAGGTGTGCTTTACATGTTAAGTCTGAACAGTGAGTGCCAGGAGGCTACTCATTCAACTCTCGGGGCCATCGCAGCTGAGGTTGAGACTGATCCAATCCTTGCTCTCCTGGCTGGCCTCCCATCCTCCGTTAACTTCAGCTCATCCAAAACTCTGCTGCCTGTATCCTAACTCACACCAAGACTTTGCTCACCCATCACCCCTGTGCTTCTGACCTACATTCAAGCAACGCCTTGAATTTAAAATTCTCATCCTTGTGTTCAAATCCCTCGCCATTCCCTATCTTTGAAACTTCCTCCAGCCCTACAGCCCTCTGAGATCTCTGCGTTTCTCCAATTCTGGCCTCTTGTGTATCCCCGATTTCATTCGCCCCCATCATTGGCGGCCGGGCCTTCAGCTGTCTAGGCCCCAAGCACTGGAATTCCCTCCCTAAACCTTTCCTTCTTGCGATCTCTCTCTCCTCCTTTAAGACGCTCCTTAAAACTTGCCTCTGGCCAAGCTTTTGACCTAATATCTCCTTATGTGGCTCGGTATCAAATTGTGTCTGATTCCGCTCCTGTGAAGCGCCTTGGGACTTTTTACTATGTTAAAGGCGCTATATAAATGCAAGATGTTGTTGTGGAGTCATTGGATAGCAATCAGGAGCTTTTACGCTGCATGATTTCTTTCCCCCTCCCTAAACCTAGGATGCTGAGGCCAATTGTAGTAACCCCCACTTGGGGCACTAAATGTAATAGGTTATTTTCGGCAGAAGCCAGGGGTCAAACCTGGGCTGTATGACTCACTAGCACATGGCACTGGCGCTGGGCCACCAGGCAGCGTTCCGATTTTTAATCAACAAGTATTTTAATTTCCCTACTAAAATCAACGCACATGACAGTAAACAGAGGAGCCCACTTACACATCACGCAGTCCTTTCAATTTGAAATGAAGTGCTCTTCGTCAGTGCCTTGCATTTCTTCAGTGCTTCTGGCTGGCTGCACGACATCATCAACACTTAGACCTCCAGCCTTTGTTAGAATGGAAACCTTCCTGCCTGTGTAGATCTCATTGAAAGCGTAAATGGCTCTTGGGCCCTTTAAGATCCAAAAGCAATGCGTTTTTTTTTTACACAGACCTCTCCCTTTAAACAAGAACTTATTTAAGGCACCACTGACGGGGGTTGCAGTATTAAACCAAACGTTTTCGAATGACATGAGCGTTCGTGACCACACAAGTCCCCTTCATCAGGTGAGACTGTGAAAACACCAGGTATAGTTATAGTTTAAATCTAAGCAGCTGATGTCAGAACATTCTATCACTATGGTAATTAAAGAGTCAGGAACAAATGTGAAATCAGGTATAATTAGCTACTCGAAAGATTTGATAAAAGTTATAAGGTGATATTTCAACACTTTGATCTCCTTTTGTCAGCCCCCCCAACAAAAAAGAAGAGAGTTTTTGGGGGTTATTTTGCATTGCACCATTGAATTTTTTATATATGTCGGTGGGTACCTCTGAGGTAAACATGTCAGTTGGATGCAATTTAAAATTAAACACATGGTGAAAAGAAAGAAGGCTCACACGTATAGTGACTGACAGGGAGATGATTGTGATGTCAGTTAACACGTATCAGAATTATGATGTCACAAACCCACGTGGAAATGGGAACAATTCACATTTTGTGCAGGCCGGAGATTAGAATTGCAATACTTCATAGTCAAATTGGCGTCATAATAGGCGAATCAGACAATGGAAGCTCACACATTCTGGAAATCTAGATTTTTAGTGAAGAAAGAAAGACTTGCATTTATACAGCGTCTGTCACAGCCTCAGGGCTTCCCAAAACGCTTTACAGCCAACTAAGTACTTTTGAAGTGTAGTCACTGTTGTAATGTAGGAAACGCGGCAGCCAATTTGCGCACAGCAAGGTCCCACAAATAGCAACGAGACAATGACCAGATAATCTGTTTTAGTGATCTTGTCTGAGAGATAAATATTGGTCAGGACACCGGGGACAACACCCCTCTTCTTCTTTGAAATAGTGCCATGGGATCTTTTACGTCCACCTGAAAGGGCAGACAGGGACTCAGTTTAACGTCTCATCTGAAAGACGGCATCTCCGACAGTGCAGCACTCCCTTGGTACTGCACTGGAGTGTCAGCTGAGATTTTACGCTCAAATTTCTGGAGTGGGGCTTAAACCCACAACCTTCTGACTCAGAGGCGAGAGTATTACCACTGAGCCATGGCTAATGGGAAATGTATTTTTCAATTCCCCCCCCCCCCTCTTGACATGATGGGGTCCGGTCTCAGAGTCTGGCTGCCTTCAGTACCTTATCCAAGTGGCCATTCTCCGCCGGCACTGCAACAATGGAGGCCTTCATGGCTGACCTTGATCCTGTCTTCATCCAATGCCTACACACATTTTCCAGTACGGTCACAGGAGAGCAACCAGGAACAAATACTCTTGTTATTCTTTCCCCCCTCCCTCACCCAGATGTGCAGTGGCCAACTGTTTCCACAGATGCTCCGGCTAACTTGGCACAGACCAAAGATGAAACTGTGGCAGTCCGGATCTCGTCAGCCTCCATTATCCATTACACAGTGTAGTGACACACTGATCCTAAGTTCATCCCTGAGAGAATTTAAAAATATATATATTTTAAGGAAATTTAATCTTGATCCAAATCTCATCATAAATCAGTTCCAAATGACAGTAAGAAAAAAAGAATCTAATTTTTAAAACACTGACGGTAGATAAAAGTAGGCTGCGATAACAAGGCACATAATCTTCAGCAAGTTATGCCCAGAGGGAGGTTTAATAATGGAAATACTCTGGTGTCTAAGTATCCTAGCAGAGTGAAAGCAGCTCAATCCAATTCACAGCTTTATTTTTTGAAGTTTTAACTCATTATCTCAAGGTGAGTCCTTAAAGAATGAAGACTTGCATTTATACAATGCCTTATCACGTCACTCAGAAACATCTCAAAGTGCTTTAAATACAATGGATTCAATGTAGGCAATGCACAACAAGATCCCACAATCAGCAATGAGATGAATAACCACTGCTCTTCAAACAGTAACACACTTTTAAACAGATGGACAACGCTACTAAATAAAATCTTACCTGAAAGTATATCTCGTTTGATGGTGCAGCACTCCCTCTGTATTGTATCAGAGTATTGTACACCGTGAGCAGTATTGAGGGAATGCTGCACTGTCAGAGGTGCTGTCTTTCGGATGAGATATTAAACCGAGGCCCCATCTGCCCTTTCAGGTGGACGTAAAAGATCCCAGGGCAATATTTTGAAGAAGAGCAGGGGCGCTCCATTCGGTGTCCTGGCCAATATTTATCCCTCAATCAACATCACTTAAACATTATCTGGTCATTATCACTATTGCTGTTTGTGGGATCTTGCTGTGTGCAAATTGGCTGCCGTGTTTCCTACATTACAACAGTGACTACACTTCAAAAGTACTTCATTGGCTGTAAAGCGCTTTGGGATGTCCTCAGGTTGTGAAAGGCGCTATATAAATGCATGTTCTTTCTTCCTTGCTTTCAGAACGTTAGCCGAGATTACGTGTTCATGTATTAGAATGGAGCTTGAACCCACAATCGCCTTGGTAGGTGGCTTTTATTCAGGATAGTGGGTTAGAAATAACTTCAGGGTTTTCTGCTATCCAGTTTGGTATTTTATCTATTTTCCACTTGAACCTTGGATGCTCTTCAGTGGATTTAGTTACTAAACTTAAATAATCATTATAGTGATAATGAGATCCCTTTGGACTGAAATCATTTCAAGGGTTTAGGCTGTGAGCAAAAGAGTAAACTCATTGATTGTTTTTATTCTGTGGCACAGTAGAAATAATCCGTTCCTCATTCTTAACTTGCCTCAGACAAAAGCTGTCCAGGAAAGTGGACAAGGCTATACGCAAGTTAGATTTCGTTACCCATGCGTTATCTTAGAACTCCAATTAAATTCCTTGCATGTTGTGAAGCCCCTCACACACCCATATGATTAAATAGAAGAGTTGAGTGCTATGTGCTTCCTTATTGCTAAAATCCTGCAGATACAATGGTCTTGGGCTAAGCTACAGAACTAACCCAACCTCTAAAGATTGTTCTTAAGATTTTGGGTGGATAAAGATGCTGCGAAAGATTAGTGGAAAAATGGAACCTGAAATGCTTGGCATCACTACTTTGTGATTTATCTCATCCATCTCTGTCTTATTTAGGTAGTATCATGCACTGTGGGCCTTGGTCATTTTAACATGTTGGATGTTTGGCTGTATGGGTTTTCTTCTAAATTTATGTTCTGATATTCCTAGAATATCAATTTAACCTTATAAGGGGTTATCTCCCAGGGCAGTGCCATGTTGTTATATCATTAAAACCAGTTGTTATGGACTCCAGACTATTGCTGTAATAATTGGGAATATTAATAAGGAAATAATGGATGTCATTGTGTATAATTTTAATGTGGAGATGCCAGTGATGGAAAAAAAAACAGAGAGAGGCAGAAACATCCGGAAGGCAGAGAAGCCAGCAAATGACCCATTATATTAAAAACAGATAACATTTGTTCGCTGGTGGGGTAACGTGTAGCGTGACATGAACCCAAGATCCCGGTTGAGGCCGTCCTCATGGGTGCGGAACTTGGCTATCAATTTCTGCTCGACGATTTTGCGTTGTCGTGTGTCTCGAAGGCCGCCTTGGAGTACGCTTACCCGAAGGTCGGTGGATGAATGTCCATGACTGCTGAAGTGTTCCCCGACTGGGAGGGAACCCTCCTGTTTGGCGATTGTTGCGCGGTGTCCGTTCATCCGTTGTCGCAGCATCTGCATGGTCTCGCCAATGTACCATGCTCTGGGGCATCCTTTCCTGCAACGTATGAGGTAGACAACATTGGCCGAGTCACAGGAGTATGAACCATGCACCTGGTGGGTGGTGTCCTCTCGTGTGATGGTGGTATCTGTGTCGATGATCTGGCATGTCTTGCAGAGGTTACCGTGGCAGGGTTGTGTGGTGTCGTGGACGCTGTTCTCTTGAAAGCTAGGTAATTTGCTGCGAACGATGGTCTGTTTGAGGTTGGGTGGCTGTTTAAAGGCGAGTAGTGGAGGTGTGGGGATGGCCATAGCGAGGTGTTTGTCCTCATTGATGACATGTTGAAGGCTGCGGAGAACATGGCGTAGTTTCTCCGCTCCGGGGAAGTCCGGATGTTTCTGCCCCTCTGTTTTTTTTTCCTGTTTTTTTGTTGAATGTGTATTCGGGGGTTCTGCAGGTGACACCTCTCTGTCTGAACACGGTGATTGCCTTGGCAACGGGCAGTTGCAGGGGCATTCTGTAAACACCATGTATTGTTCTATATGTATAAATGCGTCGGCTTCATGGAGCTCCTGAACATTTACCTGAGGAAGGAGGAAGCCTCCGAAAGCTTGTGAATTTAAAATAAAATTGCTGGACTATAACTTGGTGTTGTAAAATTGTTTACAATTGTATAATTTTAAGCATTACATATTATGATGGAATGGTTTCTTCACGATGTCTAAATGGACAGCAGAGGCGTGGCTAAACAGACATTCAGGTACCTTGGGCTCCCATATCAAAGAGGAGGTATTTCCATCAGAATGGTAACTACGACAGCTCGGCAGGTTAAACCTTTTCTCTAACATACAGAGTTCGAGACGGTGCAAAGGATTCTTTTCTTTTCTCTCCGAGTACCAGCAGACTGGGCATACAAACCCATGCAGTTTGTGAGTAAAAGAACAGCCAGTTAATTTGGGATTAGCTATCTTGAAAGCAGCTTTCCTCTAAAGCATTAGTAGAGTTTGTGTTTTTGTTATTTTCTTTGAATGAGGTGCAGTAGAAACAGGTCTGACTATGGAAATCTGTTCTGTTCATTCATGTATTTTATATAAAATAAACCAGTTTAGTTGGTTTACAATTGTGCCCCGTCTTGCTAGAGTACTTTTCAGTTCCCCTTCCATAAAGAGAACAACATGGTGGCATATGTAGGATTACAGTAGCTGGTATATGCAATAAGGATTCTATGTTACGATGTCTGGGTCACACTATCATTCAACTAGATATTGGGTACGAAAAGGTGCACTGTATACGGGATGCGAGGCCCATTTACGACAGTGACCAATGATGCTGAGCCTGAGAGAATATCTAGTACAAAACTTGAAATGTGTAACAGCCTTTTAGCTGGGTTCCTCAATTTTAACATGCAATTAGGGATTAACAGCCTTCTATAACTTTTGATACAGATAAAGGTTTATGCTGAAAAGAGGGCCAGCTGCTGATGAACTGAACTCCACACCCAGATTCACAGGAAATTAATAACTACTTGCATCATCCCCTCAAAAAAGAAAGTGTACTTCACAGCCCACCAGCAGTTGGAACACTTCAAACCAAGCTAGTTATCTCCCAAGAAACTATCGCAAAGGTCCATGGTGTTGAGAATAAATAGGGAAAGAAAAGCTGTAGTACAGTAGTTCCTAACGATTTAATTGGAAGGTCATCACTGTTGAAACTCACCCCATTCGAGGCAGGCGACCCAGCCCAATGAGAAATATCACTGGGTGCATGCTACAATTATAAATTGTATAACATTGAACACAAGGTGCAGGTCATGGTTCCACTGTTACTGTTTACACCTTCTCTGGACTCATTTATTGTTTGTGTATTTATCCCATTACCACCCCCTTTGGCCATTTAATCACTCCTGCCCTCCACCCTATCACAAGTGGTTATTAATTTCCTGAGAGGCTGGGTATGTGGGTGTGGAGTTCAGTTCATCAGCAGCTGGCTCCTCTTCAGCATAAACCTTCATCTGTATCAAAAGTTATATGAACAGAAGGCTCTTCATCTCAACTGCATATTAAAATTGAAGAACCCAGCTAAAAGGCTGTTACTCATTTCAAGAGGAGGAGGAGGAGGAAGGGACAAATCAATTAACTACAGGCCAGGGAGGTAGTGAGAAAATTGCTATAATCCAAAATCAACAATAGTATTCAGAGTACATAGAAATTACAACACGGAAACAGACAATTTGACCCAACCAGTCTGTCAGTGTTTACCTCCTCCCACCCCCCCCAACCAAGCAAATAGTTTGAATCACCTTCCCTTTTGTTCTTTCCTCCCCTCCCTTTTCCCTGGCTCTGTACTTGCTTACAAACTGTTAAATCTCTAACATCTTCCAATTCTCATGAAAAGGTCATTGACCTGAAAAGTTTCACTCTCCACAGATGCTGTTCTGACCTGCTGAGTGTGTCCAGCATTTTGTTTTTATTTCCAATTTCCAGCATCCGCAGTATTTTGCTTTTGCTACAATTATAATTAGCTTGACCTGAGAAGATCTGCTAGGATCAAGGTGGAGGGAGATGGATGGAGACAAAGCCAGATCCAATAATCGGGGCCCTAATGTCTTTTTCTCCACCATTTTGCCTGGGAAATTAATCCAAACATTTATTAGTAACAATTTCCAACCAGGAGGAGCAAGGAAATTGAGAATGCATAATGATATAATCTTCCAAGGCCCCTGGATTCAGGAATAGTTTCAGAAGATTGTAACGTAGCAAAGGTTTATTCAAAAGGAGGAGGAAGGAACAAACCAAGTAACTACAGGCCAGGGAGGTAGTGAGAAAATTACTATAATCCATCATCATCATTAGTATTCCAAGTACATAGAAATTACACCACAAACAAGCCAATGTCAGTTTTTATACTCCAAGCGAGCATAATAGTTCGAATCACATTTACCCACCCTACTCCCGTATCCTTCCATCCCCCTATCCAATCTAATCTTCAATGTTAACATAGTTTCTGCCTCAACCACTAACCTGGAAGTAAATGCCACAGCCTCACGACTCTCTATGTGAAGAAGTTTTCTTAGTAGCTTTCCGAGTGAGTATCTGGAGAAACTACAAGCAAATCAGCATGGTTTTGTGGAAGGTAGGACATGCCTAAGCTAATTGGAGCTCTCTGACAGGGTTACTGAGGTGGTGAATAGAGAAATCTGAATGGATGTCATGTACAGAGATTTTCAGATGGCATGTAATAAGGTTTCATATACAAGAGATTGTATCACAAGCTCCGAAAGCTTGGTGATTTAAAATAAAACTGTTGGACTATAACCTGGTGTTGATCAAGTTCTTACATTCAGCTAAAATTGAGATGTATAGACATGTTTCTGAATTTTTTGACCAGCTTGCCACACAAGAGTTGGAAGGAGGTTACTTTTAATGTTAGGTTTTTAAAAGCAGTAAGTATTCTCAAATTTAAAAAAAAAGACACCCAAGCAAAAGGTGATCTATATGCTAATTGGAAGATGATTCTCCTACAAACTAAACAATGAGCAATTTGTTAGTTTGGCTATTTGGAAAGACATCTCACTACTTTATTGAAAACTCCTTTGATCTCTGTTGGTCTGCAAAAGGGGCTGGTGTTTTGACAGACTTACAGGCTTTTAACAGAAGAGACCAAAAAAGGCAGTCTGTGCCCGGCACTAAGACAGAACGCAAAGGAGGCTTTCTGTTTACGAGGGGACAGGGATGCGTATTCATTTAAAAAAACACACACACACAAACCAACCACACACACTAACAAAGCCAGTTTGATTGAACCAAGCAAATCAGATCACAACTATTGCTCTGTATGTTTGGCTTCTAGCTTAATGATTCAAACCAAATTTTGCCTCACCTAGTTTAAATGGGTCCTCCTTTAGAGATTGAAGAGATATACGTGCAAAAAAAAATACATGACTAATTAGTCCAGATCGGCAGGGGATGCTATTATTACGTACACTGGTTATGTGACTATACAGGTAGATTATAGGGCTATGCAAGTCAAATCCCACAAAAGATGCTCAGACCACTTAAGGGAACAATTGATGCCATTGAATCAAAGAAGGTATTTACAGCAGACCCAAATTTGTAATAATGGATATTATTAGTGGGATGGATAAGAAACTGGTTGGGAGGTAGAGTTGGGATAAAAGGGACATTCTTGGAATGGTGGGTATTGACAAGTGGTCCCTCTGTCCCCTCCACCTCCAAACCAGGATCAATGCATCCACCCTCAGCTTTTCACTCAAGATAAATGGCCTGGATTTGAGGACAGAGGGGAGTATATCCCAGTTTGCAGACAAGGTGAATAGGGAAAATTATTTCCACTGGATGATGGAAGTACTTCGAAGAAAATGCAGAAAAAATAACCACGCGAAAAGGTTGAGGGAAAGTGGAATGTATTGCCCCAGAAGACCAGAGAAACAAAGTGAATGGAGGTGGTTAGAAAAGGGGTGGTGATACTTAGTTGGGAACCTTTTATAGTTTTCACTGAATATTTCTGGCTTGATGAAAATGGCAGAACAGGCTTCATGGCTTACTTCTTTTGCTATTTATCTATGCTTGTATTACAAATGGATTAAGCTTCCAATTACCACCGTAGTACAAATTTAGCCAAGTAACAATTTACACCCACAGATCTTTCCCGATTGAACAGATTTCAAGCCTGGAAACCCGTCCAACACATACAGATTTCCCTAGAGTAATGTCTAGTAGATACATGAATCTGAGAACAAACAATTAAGTTCACAAACTGTGTGAGTTCTTTAATCACGTTATAGCATCAAAGTTACATGTATGCAAATTGTAACATTGTATTTTATTACAGTTCCATGTTTCAAGTACAGTAATTGCAAAACAGTCACTCCTGGTCTTGTTCCTTTCTCAACACCCCCATCTTTCCTATCCCATGCTACCACCCCTCCCCGGATCCAAAAATATCCTGCCAACTCTTGGAGGCCCATCAGAATGAATTGAAAGAGCAAGCTTCTATTCAAATTTGAGATTTTTCCATTTTAAAAAAAAATACATATTTTGTAAAAATTGCAATTTCTACGAGGTCAAGTTTAATTTCTTTAAATAAGGCAATCACTGATAGAACAAAAATAAGTCAAAAGATCCTATACTTTTTCAGTGAAAACCCAGTGTCAGGTACAGGGAAATGTTTTCCACCAGTGAGGGCTAAATCTTCCTTTAATCTTACGTGATCATTGGTCTTCCCTCGAAGTTCAGGGGAATGTACCAGCTCATAAAAGAAGCTTTCTTTTGGTGATCCAGCTATTTGATGTGCTACCATCATGCTTTTAAGAATCTTCAAAACCAAGCTACTGAGAAATCCCATACAGGCAATTTCGGTTTGCTTGAGGAATGAACACTCTCTCCCTGTAGAGATACACCGCATTTACACAAGCTCGGAGAGCCTCGACACAGATGAGCAAAAGGAATAAGCCAGTTGTTCACGGGGATGCTGCTGGACGTTAACAACCTGAAACCACAGCTGACCAGCACAGAGCTTTGCTAAGCCTTGCAGTGCTTGTGCAGCTAAAGGACTAGATGGCAGGGTCATCTAGATTAGAAGGAGGAAGAATGCCAACTCTGGGTGCCAGATCTACCATTCCAGTTTCCATTTAGTTACCAATGCCCTAGAGTATCGCAGCCAGAATCTGCCAAAGGGTTGACTGACTAGGTTATGAAGTTCCATTGACGCCCACCTCATCCTGAGCCACCTTGGTGCCAGAGATGTCCCCTCCCCTGACGTGATTTCCCCACGAGTTGCACATCCCGACTGACACCAGGAAGGGTGCTAAGAACAGGTGATCACAGGTCCAATTTCACAAAATGATTCCAAAAATGACATGTGGTCACCTGCAGTTCCACAAGCAAATCACTGGGACTCTATCGCTCTGCGACTGGGATCTTGAGTTTTCTGAATGAGTCGGGATTGGAATTGAAATTTTCATGTGCTTTCCAAATTTAAACAGCAAGTCATTGACATTTTTCAAAATTTGATTACTTTTTAAAAAAAATAAACTTTTTTCTCTTGTATAGTTGCAGGCTGGAATAAAAATAGCATTTTTTACCTCATTTGCTATGAAACCCTGTTATATACTGTAAATCAGGAAGCATTTCAAGCAACCAGAGGCTACCTGCACTTTGCAAAATTAATTTTGCTGAGACATTATAAATTTTAACGTGCAAACATAGTAAAAATGTCCTGATTTACCGTATTTGGAATTTGAATTCTTCTGGTCGGGAATCAGGGTTGGGGTAGAGAAGAAAAGGGTACTTAAAATAATCCCCACTACTAATTTACTTAACGAAGACCCCCCCCACCCTTCCGCTACTGGGGGAAGAACAAGTAATTATTCCTTTAAAATAAATCCCTCAACTAGTTTCTACTCAATTACCATAACATAAAATGCACAGCACTGCAAGTCTTAATGAAACACTATACAAACTTTCTGAATGACGTTTATCAGTATGATCACTCAGAGTAAAAACACCAGGTTTTTTTTTTGCACCAGTCATTAACTACACAAAACTAAAAACATTACCTACAACTATTCCAAAGTCTAAAACCTTTAAAACCCACCACTGTGTGCGCGCTTTCGACTTGCTCAACATTTTTTAATTAATGGATCAATATCTGTTCACAATGTTGTACTGTAGTTCAGCGCACAGGGGTGCATTCTTTGAAAAATAAGCACAGTTATATTCAAAACTTAACATTTCTATAAAAAGCTCAAGTACATGAATTAATTTACAGCCGTAGCAGAAAGACGGTGTCTGTGTCGCTCTAAATTTTTATCTGGTACTGTATAAAAGGCAACTGTTCCGGCACTTTGTAATTTCTTTACAAACAGCTTTAAAAGGAGTTTCTCATTTAAAAGCAAAGATGAAAATAAATCCACATTACTAAAACTAGGCCTGTTAGCTTATTCCAAACAAAAAAAAAATTAAAATCAAAAACATCTGAATTATAAAGACAAGAGTGCACAAGAAACAAATCTAAGAGGAGGTTGAAAGTGTCTGGTTGGGCTACATCCATTTGCTTCCAGCTTCTCTTCCTTGGCCACCTCCTAGTTACTGCCAACGGGCTGTGATTGCAGAAGAGTACTGTAAGCTGAAGAACACAGATTTAAAAAAAAAAAGAAACTGATTAATGGCTTTGTACTAGATACTTTGGGATAGAAATTCTGCTTCTGTGCTTGCTAATCCATGATTATCCACCCATTCATAAACGGTCAGAAAATCACAGGGCTGGCAGGCAGAGGATTGGAATTTCCACCTCTTCACACCCAAGCAGCATGCTGAAATTGCTTGGTTTGCTTCATCGATAAGGCACATTTCCCAATGGCTCAGCTATTATATGGCACCTTCCAGCATGGAACTGAGAAATGCCAACAGACCCCACTTACTCCGAGGTCTATGCAGAGCCAGCTAATCTCAACAGGGGTGCTGGAGCTGGCCTCAAACACTGCTGGGTTTAAAGGCTGGAACAGAAAAATCAGCAGAACAGAATTACTAAACCACTTTTCACATTACATTTTAGTGTTTCCATGTTATATTGTGCCATCCCTATCCCTTACCATAAATTCAACCGTGCACTAACAAAAACAAAAACACAAAAGATTGATTAAATTCTGACTTCAGAGGTCAGAAGCTAATCGTAACTTTAATCGTTCGAGACGTTTAAAGCAAAAGTATCTCATATCTGGGGAAGGAGGCAAAGGCTACAGGTTAATGAAGGGATTGAACTGCAAGTAAAAACTGGATGGGTTTGATTGATCAGCTGTTTTTAAAAAAATATATACTGGCACTGGTTTAGGTCAGATCCAGGACACCAGTTCCCAGTATTTGCATAACTAAATCAGTCTCCTTTATCCCAGCAATAGAATCGGGGGACTAACTTTGAACTACTGCCCTCTTGCTGCCGTATAACAATAAACTAAGTCTGTAAAATACCAGCGGAGGCCAGCAAGTAATTGCTCGTTTCAGCTTGAAAGTTACAATGGAACTGAATTCAAAGTATTTTTTCACACCTCATTTTATTGATCTGAGTGTTGGTTCCAGCAGCAGCAACAGGCACAGGCTGGACTGACAGTAATACTAAAGCAAGGAGAGAAAAAAAACTATAAAATTTAGTTCCATTCTTTCCAAGCTGAATGTGAATGGTTATGTTCTCCCATTTGCCAGATTTTCCCATTCCCATTTCACCACATTCAATCAATCTTGTGGCATTTCTGAGATTGGAAACCCAGAGTTTAGTGGCAAAATGCCCTGACTTAGACTACAAAGGTCCCTGGCTCAATCCCCAATCTGTGCCAAGTTAGCAGATCGCAACTAAGGCATCAAGAGGGGGAAACAATATTGCAAGGTGCCAGCCAGCAACTTCAGGAATGTCTGTTTAACGGCAGGGACAAATGCACGACTTGGAAAACTCTTATTCCAGGGAGGGGCAGGAGACAGCACACAGTGTTAGCACACATCTTCTAATTTTCTTTCATGTATATATTCATTTGTGGGATGTGAGCCTCGCTGGCAAGGCCAGCAATTATTGGCCATGAGTAGTTGGCCTGAGAAGGTGGTGGTGGGCTGTCTTCCTGAACCCCTGCTATCCATGTGGTGAATGTGCTTCCACAATGCTGTTAGGTAGGGAGTTTTTCACCCAGCGATGAAGCTTCTCCATCCCCGGACCCTACAAAAAAAAGGGTGCTTTTCCACCCCTAAAATTACTTCTTGGCCAAATTGGGGTGGCTGGTGTCTTTGGAAACATACCCCAACATAGGTTTGCACCTTCAGAAAAGAGGGGAGGAAACAAAAAGGGAAAATAAGTCAATACACAGTTGCTAACCTGGGTATTTCAGCATCACAATGTCAGGTTCAACTCCTTCGCACTAGTGCGCCCAGTGAGACTGAGCATTGACTCTTTAAAGAATTTTTTAAAAAACATACAAGACAAACGAGCTGGAGTTCCAACAAATGATCCCCATGCAGCAGTAGGATCCAGGCTAGAATCCCTTGTGTCACTGACTTTCAATCTCAGTTTGTTACAGATCAAGAGACCAGGTGGAGACCAGGCAGTAACCCACGGAAAGGCAGCAACGAGCTGGAAAGACATCGACTTGAATGGATCAGGTTTCGATGTAATTGTGTTCATTTCATTTTGAAATTGATTTTGAAAGAGTTCCCAAGGGGTGAAGATGGTTATACTTGATTGCGCAACTGAATACTTACACTGAGGGTCCTCTCTCTGGCCATGTACGTTATCCTGCTTTGTGCTCTGCTCGGTCGAGTTCCCTGGTAATATAAACAGGATTAATTGTGGGGAAGGGCTTTGATGCAGTTTACTTTATTTCCCCCAGGGCTTGGTTGGCTCTGGGGAAACCAGATGTCACGTAGTGATATCACGTGCCACACAGATGATCTACTCTCATCCTATAAATGCTCCGCCTCCTGTGCGACACACCAGTTTGCTTTGACCCGAAGCTAATCGAAAACTAACCAAAGTTCCTAACCCAAATCTTTTCACCTCTGGTGGGCACAAGGGAATGGTTGGGAGAGATCCTGGTGAACGGAGAAGACATCAATTCAATGGCTTCAATGACTGCTGCAGGTGATCTAAAGGCTGCACCCGACAGAGATGTCTTACCATAATACAACCACGTCAATGGTACTATCCCATTCACATAACCATAAACTGTTATTGAACAATAATGTGTCTGCACTGGCTGCTGGAGACTGTCTTAAAAAATAAAAACTTGATTCCCTCAGGGTGCATTTACAGTGTGAGGTGGTTTGGCTTCACACCGATGCTGCGGTTAGTGTTAACGCAGCCTGAATCCAGCAGCATGCCCTGTCCTGACACCAGAAGGCAGGCACCCCAGAGGACACCGCTTCACTTCAGTCTGTTCAGCCTTCAGCGGCCAATTTGCACACCCAAGTTTAGCATTGGTTCTCACTTTGCACCAACACTACCTGAGTATGAAAGCACCTTCAAGCTGCTCTGCATTTTACCTCAGAACATAGGAACAGGAGTAGGCCATTCAGCCCCTTAAGCCTGTTCCGCCATTCAATTAGATCACGGCTGATCTGCATCCCAATTCCATCTACCCACCTCGGTTCCGCAACCCTTAATGTCCTTGCCTAACTCGATCTGAGTTTTGAAATTTTCAATTGACCTAGTCTCAACAGCGTGTGTGCGCGCGGTGGTGAGGAGGAGGGAGGAGGAAAAAAGAAAAATGTTCCAGATTTCCAACACCCTTTATGTGAAGTGCTTTCTGACATCACCCCTGAACGGCCTAGCTCTAATTTAAAGTTTATGCCCCCTTGTTCTGGACTCCCCTACCACAGGAAATCATCTTAAACAACTCGATTAGATCACCCCTTAATCTTCTATACTCAAGGGAATATAGAAGCCTTCAACATGTCATCAATGACGACGAACACCTCGCTATGGCCATCCCCACACCTCCACTACTCGCCTTTAAACAGCCACCCAACCTCAAACAGACCATCGTTCGCAGCAAATTACCTAGCTTTCAAGAGAACAGCGTCCACGACACCACACAACCCTGCCGCGGTAACCTCTGCAAGACATGCCAGATCATCGACACAGATACCACCATCACACGAGAGGACACCACCCACCAGGTGCATGGTTCATACTCCTGTGACTCGGCCAACGTTGTCTACCTCATACGTTGCAGGAAAGGATGCCCTAGAGCATGGTACATTGGCGAGACCATGCAGACACTGCGACAACGGATGAACGGACACCGCGCAACAATCGCCAAACAGGAGGGTTCCCTCCCAGTCGGGGAACACTTCAGCAGTCAAGGACATTCAGCCACCGACCTTCGGGTAAGCGTACTCCAAGGCGGCCTTCGAGACACACGACAACGCAAAATCGTCGAGCAGAAATTGATAGCCAAGTTCCGCACCCATGAGGACGGCCTCAACCGGGATCTTGGGTTCATGTCACGCTACACGTTACCCCACCAGCGAACAAATGTTATCTGTTTTTAATATAACGGGTCAGTTGCTGTCTTTTCTATGTTTCTACCTCTCTATCTCTCTTTTTTTTGTTTGTTGTTTTTTTTGGTGATTTGTATATTCTGAGACCTGGCAGGTAACACCTGTCTGTCTGCACACTGATTGCCTTGGCAACGGGCAGTTGAAAAAACTGTCTGTTATCACCAAACATTGTTCTGTGAATTATAAATGCGACTTCATTTCGAGGATTTCATTTCCACATCGTTCACCTGAGGAAGGAGGTAGCCTCCGAAAGCTTGTGAATTTAAAATAAAATTGCTGGACTATAACATGGTGTTGTAAAATTGTTTACAATACTCAAGGGAATACAAGCATGGTCAATGCAACCTAACTCCATTTCAGCAAAGGGTAATGGTTGACGGGTGTTTTTGTGACTGGAAGACTGTTTCCAGTGGAGTTCCACAGGGCTCAGTAATAGGTCCCTTGCTTTTTGTTATATGTACACTAATGATTTAGACCTAAATGTAAGGGGCATGATTAAGAAGTTTGAAGATGATACAAAAATTGGCCGTGTGGTTGATAGTGAAGAGGAAAGCTGTAGACTGCAGGAAGATATCAAAGGACTGATCAGGTGGGCAGAAAAGTGGCAAATGGAATTCAATCCGGAGAAGTGTGAGGCAATGCATTTGGGGAGGGCAAACAAGGCAAGGAAATACACAATAAATGGGAGGATACCGAGAGGTGTAGAGGGAATGAGGGACCTTGGCGTGCATGTCAACAGATCCCTGAAGGTAGCGGGACAGGTAGATAAGGTGGTTAAGGCGGCATACAGAATACTGTCCTTTATTAGCCGAGACATAGAACATAACAGCAGGGAGCTTAAGCTAGAACTGTATAAAACACTAGTTAGACCACAGGATGTTGCCAGGACAGGATAATTTTAGCTATGAGGAAAGATTAGATAGGCTGAGATTGTTTTCTTTGGAACATTGGAGGCTGAGGGGTGATTTAATTGAGGTGTACAAAATTATGTGGGGCTTAGATAGAGTGGATAGGAAGGACCTATTTCCCTTAGCAGAGGGGTCAATAACCAGGAGGCATGGATTTAAAAAGTGATTGGTAGAAGGTTTAGAGGGGAGTTGAGGAAAAATGTTTTCACCCAGAGGGTGGTGGGGGTCTGGAACTCACTGCCTGAAAGGGTGGTAGAGGCAGAAACCCTCATCACATTTAAAAAGCACTTGGATATGCACGTGAAGTGCGATAACCTACAAGGCTACGGACCAAGTGCTGGAAAGTGGGATTAGGCTGGGTGGCTCATTTTTGGCTGGTGCGGACACGATGGGCCGAATGACCTCCTTCTGTGCCGTAAATTTTCTATGATTCTATGAACAGCTACACATTCAAAAATCAAAACAAAGCACATAAGAAAAAAAGTACCCTTTTCTGTATTGATCGGAATTGCTGGTTGGAGTGGAAAAAGTAAACACCGGGGCTGATTCTTTCCAACTCTGGCCCAGGCACAATTCGGATGGACACCCAAACTACACTCCGTCAACAGTACCCGAACCGGCCCAATATTTAGGGGCCCTGGTCATTTTAATGACCGACACTCCCTTGGTGCAGGAACACTCCTTGGAAAGGGCTTCCAACCAAAAGCAGGGGAGGAAATGTAATGGCTGCTGGCTTCATGGTCTTATAGCAGCTGGAGGACCGCGAGCACCAATACTCATCCTGGTTTTTTTTTTGGAAAAAACCTTTTTGGGGCCTCAAAGTGTTTGCTGCGTGCCCCTGACCAGATCCTCTGACCCAAGGAGACTGGGTGTGAGCAGTGAGGTCCATTTACTGCGGACACCGACACGTTTGTGCCTCCCAGTATCATGTGTCTGCATCCTTTTCTCCTACACTTTGCGCCTGGGGAAATGATGGACGCAGGGCACAAACCAAAAAAAAATAAAAAATAAAAATCATCCCCACTGTTATACAATCAGAGCTGCTCGGTAGTAAAAGCAGACGCAGATACTGAAACATAGCTGTGCGGTAAAGACTTTTGGGAGGCCTCCTCAGTTTATGTGATGTTGCTAAATTCGAGATCCTCCTATCAGTTTTCCTGCTGTGATCTTCCTACTCCTCTCCCTCTCAAAAAAACCTTTTCCATTGGACTGATTATCCTCCAAGTTACTTGTAAACGGCAAATAATCTTACCTTGCAAACTGAAACACAGCTTCTTCTTTTGGTAAGCGATGTAACTAGAAGCTCCACCTACTACAGCCAGCAGCACACCACTGATAATACCAGCAATGGTACCGGTGCCCTGACCTAAAAGAATTTTGAAGAGAGACAATTAAATTATTTTTCCTTAGAAGATCCTACCTATTTTCTCTAGTGCAGCACTTTTTCACATATGATTCTTTCCTGTAGGACAGTGTGGGCATGTCTAAAAACCACAAGGTGGCAGCAAAGTATAAATTCGCAAGCACGACACTGTTTATAACAGCAGCTTTGTTCTAGTGAACTCAGATCATCTTGTGTAAACTCATGCGCTGCTCTAGAAAGCCCCTAGAGGTGATCGAACCGAGAGTCTCTCAGTCAGATCAACAGAATCGTACCGAAATAGTCATGGTACAGTCAAGTTGTTGCATAACGGAGCACAATACAAGGGGCTGCCCCTCCACATATTAGATCTAAAGGACTGCATCCCAACATCATGGAACAAAGCCATTTAACTGTGGCCTGGTGGGGCAGGTGACATGTTGGGTGCGACAATTCATAGCACAAGTTAGCGGTGCGGAGTCACCGCAGGAGATACCTCACACCCAGATAAAAACAGAATCACATCAGGCTGTCGTTCACAATGGCATTTGACGAAAGTCAGAGCTGACAGAGGCAAGCAATTGAGAAGGGAGAGATCTTGGGAGCAATTTTAACTCCCTCCGCCCGACGAAGTAGTTGACTTACCAACCCGTTCTCGTTCCACCGCCATTTTAACGCACACCTTCCTCTGGGCGTCCCAGGCGACTGCCTTAATCAGGCGGGAGCCTCATTAATCTGCGCTGTAAAGCACCTTGGGACGTCCCAAGGCTGTGAAAAGCGCTATATAAATGCAAGTTCGTTCTGTGCCAACCAGGACCTGATGACTTGCATAGGACCCCAGTGCAATTTTTGAAGGCCCACTAGGTTGAATTGCACCCGTGATTCCATGAACTTTCTTAACGTGATGTACCTGAATTGGCCACCGCTGTGATCCTGACCTAGTGGTTGAAATATGCAATTAATTTAGCTGCAGTCGTGCTGCCTTTTGAGACATTTCACTTGCAGGCCTGGTTGATGTCTCAATAAGCCTAGCGGAATTGGAGGAGGGGGCTGCCAGCAGATAGATTCTGAATTCAAAAGAAGTCTTGGTACCACAATGGGCTGTCCTATTTGTAACTTCATCACATACTTAAAGGAATATGCATTGACTATTTTATTTTTATGCAAAGTTATGATTATAGCCATACCTTGATCACTTCCCTGATTGGTGTCTGAAAAAGATTTAATAAATAAAAATTAGATCTTCCTAGGTAAGAAATTAATTTTTTTTAAGACAACCAACCGATACAGCACTGAAGTAAACTTATGTCTCCAAGAAATGGACACCAAGCAGGAAATGAGGGGATCGGGGGGCAGGAGGAGGAGAGGGATCAGGGGTTGAATCATAGAAATTTATGGCACAGAAGGAGGCCATTCGGCCCACTGTGTCTGTGCCGGCCGAAAACGTGCCATCCAGCCAAATCCCACTTTCCAGCACTTGGTCCGTAGCCTTGTCGACTACGGCACTTCAAGTGCACGTCCAAGTACATTTTAAATGCGTTGAGGGTTTCTGCCTCTACCCCCATTTAGGCAGTGAGTTCCAGACCTTCACCACCCTGTGGGTGAATATATTTCTCCTCAACTCCCCTCTAATCCTTCTACCAATTACTCTAAATCTATGCCCCCCTGGTTATTGACCTCTCTGCTAAGGGAAATAGGTCCTTCCTATCCACTCTATCTAGGCCCCTCATAATTTTATACACCTCAATTAAATCACCCCTCAGCCTCCTCTGTTCCAAAGAAAACAACCCCAGCCCATCCAATCTTTCCTCATAGATAAAATTCTCCAGTCCTAGCAACATCCTCGTGAATCTCCTCTGTACCCTCTCTAGTGCAATCATATCTTTCCTGTAATGTGGTGACCAGAACTGTACGCAGTACTCAAGCTGTGGCCTAACCAGTGTTTTATACAGTTCTAGCATAACCTCCCTGCTCTTATATTCGATGCCTCGGCTAATAAAGGAAAGTATCCCATATGCCTTCTTAATCACCCTATCTACCCGCTCTGCTACCTTCAAGGATCTGTGGACATGCACTCCAGGGTCACTTGTCGATCCAAATGTACAGTTAAAGAAGTTTTAAGAAGGCATATGAAGTTTGGTAGAGGGGCAGCAAAACAGAGTGGCTTGGCAAACACCTTTCGGTGCAGAGGAACAATGGTCTTTGATGGTGGAGCAAAGGGAATAAGGAACAAGCAGCAATCCAGTGCAAGAGGTTCCTTGAATATTTCACATTTAATTCTTCACTTTTAATTTCTCTTTTAATCTCCCTTTTAATTTGGTCCCTAATTGGAGCTTAAAGATTTCCCACTTGTTGCATTGTTCATCCATTTCAAACAGGTGCAGCAGTATGTGGAGGCCTGGCCTGTCGGAGTCGGCTTCTTAGATAAATATCAATGTTTTTTTGGTGGGAAAGTCAAGTTTCTTTTTTGCTTCTGTGCTCGTGCCGAGAGTGCACAACTTGAAATTGAGCTCCACCAGTGCTTCATTTTCCATCCATTTGGACAGACCATTACGGGCTGGGGTATGCAGGAGAGTTCCGAGAGGTGAACGCAGTGTAAATCTAAGGCAAGTTATGGCAGCAGAGCTCGCACCCATGATATGCTCCTCCTGCCTATATGGGAAGTCATGGACACTACAGGTGCCCCTGGCAACCATGTGTGCAGGAAGTGTGTCCAGCTGCAGCTAACGGCAAACCACATTTCGGAGCTGGAGCTGCGGATGGATTCACTGTGGAGCATCCGCAATGCTTAGATTATCGTGGATAGCACGTTCAGTGAGGTAGTCACACCGCAGGTAAAGATTACGCAGGCAGGAAGGAAATGGGTGACCGCCAGGCAGAGTAAAAGGACTAGGCAGGTAGAGCAGGAGTCCCCTGGGGCCATCTCCCTCTCAAACAGATATACCGCTATGGATACTGGTGGGGGAGATGGCTTATCAGGGGAAAGCAGCAAGAGCCAAGTTCGTGGCACCACGGGTGGCTCTGCTGCAAAGGGGAGGAATAAAAGAGTGGCAGGGCTATATTGATGGGGGATTCAATTGTAAGGGGAACAGATAGGCGTTTCTGCGGCCGCAAACATGACTCCAGGATGGTATGTTACTTCCCTGGTGCTAGGGTCAAGGATGTCACGGAGCGGCTGCAGGGCATTCTGGAGGGGGAGGGTGAACAGCCAGTAGTCGTGGTCCATATCGGTACCAATGACATAGGTTAAAAAAAGGGATGAGGTCCTGCAAGGTGAATTTAAGGAGTTAGGAGGTAAATTAAAAAGCAGGACCTCAAAAGGTAGTGATCTCAGGATTACTACCAGTGCCACGTGCTAGTGAGTATAGGAACAGGAGAATAGACCAGATGAATGCACGGCTGCAGGAATGGTGTAGGAGGGAGGGATTCAGATTCTTGGGACATTGGGACCGGTTCTGGGGAAGATGGGACCTGTACAAGCGGGACGGGTTACACCCGAGCAGGACCAGGACCGATGTCCTCGCAGGGGTGTTTGCTAGTGCTGTTGGGGAAGGTTTAAACTAGAATCGCAGGGGGATGGGAACCTGAGCAGGGAGACAGAGGAGGGGGAAACAAGGATAGAAACAAAAGGGAAGAAGCAATAGTGGAAGGCAGAGAAAAAAGGGCGAAAAACAAATAGAGCCATAGTGCAAAATAAAACTAAGATGATTAGCAATCTTAAAAAGACAAGTCTAAAGGCATTTGTGTCTTAATGCGCAGAGCATTCACAATAAGGTAGATGAATTAACAGCGCAGATAGATATCGTTGCGATTACGGAGACATGGCTGCAGGGTGACCAAGGATGGGAACTGAACATCCAGGGGTATTCAATATTTAGGAAGGACAGGCAAAAAGGGAAAGGAGGTGGGGTAGCGTTGTTAATAAAGGAGGAAATCAATGCAAGGAGGCTCGGAAAATCATGATGTGGCATCTGTATGGGTGGAGCTAAGAAACACCATGGGGCAGAAAACGTTGGTGGGTGTTGTCTATTGGACCCCAAACAGTAGTGGAGATGTAGGGGAGGGCATTAAACAGGGAATTAGAGATGCATGCAAGAAGGGTACAACTATAATCATGGGTGACTTTAATCTACATATAGATTGGTCAAACCAAATTAGCAATAATACTGTGGGGGAGGAATTCCTGGAGTGTGTACGTGATGGTTTTCTAGACCAATACATTGAGGAACCAACTCGAGAACAGGCGATCCTAGACTGGGTACTGTGCAATGAGAAAGGATTAATTAACAATCTTGTTGTGCGGGGTCCCTTAGGGAAGAGTGACCAGAACATGACAGAATTCCTCATTAAGTAGCTGAATCCGAAACTAGGGTCCTGAATCTAAATAAAGGAAATTACAAAAGTATGAGGTGCGAGTTGGCTGTGATAGATTGGGGAACTTTACTAAAAGGGATGACGGTGGATAGGCAATGGCTAATATTTAAAGAACATGTGCAGGAATTACAACAATTATTCATTCCTGTCTGGCGCAAAAATAAAACAGGAAAGGTGGCTCAACCATGGCTTAGAAATTAGAGATAGTATTAGACCCACAGAGGAGACATATAAAATTGCCAGAAAAAGCGGTAAGCCTGAGGATTGGGAGCAGTTCAGAATTCAGCAAAGGAGGAAAAAGAGATTGATTAAGAGGGGAAAAACAGAGTATGAGAGTAAACTAGCAGGGAACATAAAAACTGACTGTAAAAGCTTCTATAAATATGTCAAGAGAAAAAGATTAGTGAAGACAAATGTAGGTCCCTTACAGTCAGAAATGGGGGAAATTATAATGGGGAACAAAAATGGCAGAACAATTAAACACATACTTTGGTTTGTCTTCACAAAGGAGGACACAAATAACCTGCCAGAAATGTTAGGGAACCAAGGGTCTAGTGAGAGGGAGGAACTGAAGGAAACCTGTATTAGTAAAAGAAGTGCTAGGGAAATTAATGGGGCTAAAGGCTGACAAATCCCCAGGGCCTGATAATCTACATCCCAGAGTACAAAAGGAAGTGGCCCTGGAAATAGTGGATGCATTGGTGATCATCTTCCAAAATTCTATAGACTCTGGAACAGTTCCTACAGATTGGAGGGTGGCAAATGTAACCCCACTATTTAAAAAAGGAGGGAGAGAAAATACAGGGAATTACAGACCAGTTAGCCTAACATCAGTAGTGGGGAAAATGTTCGAGTCTATTATAAAAGATGTGATAACAGAACACTTGGAGGGCATTAATGGAATTGGACAAAGTCAGCATGGGTTTATCAACGGGAAATCATGCTTAAATCAGGCTGTAACTAGTAGAATAGATAGGGGAGAACCAATGGATGTGGTGCATTTGGATTTTCAGAAGGCTTTTGATAAAGGTCCCACACAAGAGGTTAGTGTGCAAAATTAAAGCATATGGGATTGGGGGAAATATACTGGCATGGATTGAGAATTGGTTGACAGACAGGAAACAGAGTGCGGGAATAAACGGGTCTTTTTCCAGGTGGCAGGCAGTAACTAGTGGGGTACCGCAGGGATCAGTGCTTGGGCCCCAGCTATTCACAATATATATATCAATGATTTGGATGAGGGAACTAAACGTAACATTTCCAAGTTTGCAGACGACACAAAGCTGGGGTGGAATGTGAGCTGTGAGGAGGATGCAAAGGGGCTCCAATGTGATTTCAACAAGTTGGGTGAGTGGGCAAGAACATGGCAGGCGCAGTATAATGTGGATAAATGTGAGGTTATCCACTTTGGTTGTAAAAACAGAAAAGCAGATTATTATCTGAATGGTGATAGATTGGGAAAAGGGGAGGTGCAACGAGACCTGGGTGTCCTTGTACACCAGTCGCTGAAAGCGAGCATTCAGGTGCAGCAAGCAGTTAGGAAGGTGAATGGTATGTTGGCCTTCATTGCAAGAGGATTTGAGTACAGGAGCAGGGGTGTCTTACTGCAGTTTTACAGGGCCTTGGTGAGACCACATCTGGAGTATTGTGTGCAGTTTTGATCTCCGTATCTGAGGAAGGATGTCCTTGCCATGGAGGGAGTGCAACAAAGGTTTACCAGACTGATTCCTGGGATGGCAGGACTGACGTATGAGGAGAGATTGGGTCGACTAGGCCTATATTCACTAGAGTTTGGAAGAATGAGAGGGGATCTCATCGAAACATACAAAATTCTAACAGGACTAGACAGACTGGATGCAGGGAGGATGTTTCTGATGGCTGGGGAGTCCAGAACCAGGGGTCACAGTCTCAGGATACGGGGTATGCCATTTAAAACCGAGATGAGGAGAAATTTCTTCACTCAGGAGGGTGGTGAACCTGTGGAATTCTCTACAACACAAGGCAGTGGAGGCCAAGTCATTAAATATATTCAAGGAGATAGATATATTTCTTAATGCTAAAGGGATCAAGGGATATGGGGAAAAAGCGGGAACAGGGTACTGAGTTAGACGATCAGCCATGATCATTTTGAATGGCGGAGCAGGCCCGAAGGGCCGAATGGCCTACTCTTGCTCCTATTTTCTAAGTTTCTATGCACAATTTTCTTGCCAATATGCACCCCTGGAATTTACCAGTAGCACCGACACAGCAGTTACTGTGGGGGGGGCGGGGGGAAGCCACTTAAGATGATAACTTTAATGTAAAGCCAATACTGTTCTTGACACTACTCCACCACCCCACCCCCCCCCCCCCCACCCCCCTTTGATATACTAGGATCTATACATAAAATAAACCCAGTGACACTGACTGATACCCACCTACCAGAGACCCGGCACAGCCTCTGGAGCAGTTTTACTCCTCAAGTGCGTTTGATAATCCCCTAAACTAGATTGCAATGATGTGTGCCCCAAAAAGCAGATTCGCCAGACGGATACCTGGGCTTAAAGGGTTAAATATGAGGACAGGCCGCATAAATCAGGCTCGAGTTCAGCAGGTTCAGGGGCGATCTAACTGAGGTCTGTAAAATGATAAAGGATTCAATGGAGCTGATAGAGAGAAACTATTTCCTCTGGTGGGGGAATCCAAAAACAAGGGAGCATAACCTTAAAATGAGAGCTGGGCTACTAACAAGCGAAATCTGGAAGCAATTTTTCACCCAAACGGCGATGAAAATATGGAACTCTATTCCCGTGGATGCTGGGTGAATTGAAATTTGCAAGACTGAGATTGACAGATTTTTTATTGGGCAAGATATGGATCAAGGGATATGGATCAAAGGCAGGAAAATGGAGTCGAGGTACAGATCAGCCATGAACTAATTGAATGGCAGAACAAATGTGAAGGGGTGAATGGCCTCCTCCTGTCCCTATCTGCTTCCCATCCATAAGAAAGTGGCAGCATAAACGATCCCCAACATATCTACACCACCCTCATGCTTTGGAGATTGTTTGTGAAAAAAGTTGAGAGTCCGAAGTGCACAACAGTTCTTAGTGAATTCCACCTTGGTCTCCGGTGCAATCAACTTCTTTATCAATCCCAAATGTAAACAATTTTACAACACCAAGTTATAGTCCAGCAATTTTATTTTAAATTCACAAGCTTTCGGAGATTTTCTCCTTCCTCAGGCAAATGTTTCAAGAGCTCCTTGAAGCCTACGCATTTATACATATAGAACAATACATGGTGTTTACAGACTGCCCCTGCAACTGCCCGTTGCCAAGGCAATCACCGTGTTCAGACAGAGAGGTGTCACCTGCAGAACCCCCGAATACACATTCAACAAAAAAACAAACAGGGAAAAAAAAGAGAAAAAAAACACAGAGAGAGGCAGAAACATCCGGAAGGCAGAGAGAGCCAGCAAATGACCCATTATATTAAAAACAGATAACATTTGTTCGCTGGTGGGGTAACGTGTAGCGTGACATGAACCCAAGATCCCGGTTGAGGCCGTCCTCATGGGTGCGGAACTTGGCTATCAATTTCTGCTCGACGATTTTGCGTTGTCGTGTGTCTCGAAGGCCGCCTTGGAGTACGCTTACCCGAAGGTGGGTGGATGAATGTCCATGACTGCTGAAGTGTTCCCCGACTGGGAGGGAACCCTCCTGTTTGGCGATTGTTGCGCGGTGTCCGTTCATCCGTTGTCGCAGCGTCTGCATGGTCTCGCCAATGTACCATGCTCTGGGGCATCCTTTCCTGCAACGTATGAGGTAGACAACGTTGGCCGAGTCACAGGAGTATGAACCATGCACCTGGTGGGTGGTGTCCTCTCGTGTGATGGTGGTATCTGTGTCGATGATCTGGCATGTCTTGCAGAGGTTACCGTGGCAGGGTTGTGTGGCGTCGTGGACGCTGTTCTCTTGAAAGCTAGGTAATTTGCTGCGAACGATGGTCTGTTTGAGGTTGGGTGGCTGTTTAAAGGCGAGTAGTGGAGGTGTGGGGATGGCCATAGCGAGGTGTTTGTCCTCATTGATGACATGTTGAAGGCTGCGGAGAACATGGCGTAGTTTCTCCGCTCCGGGGAAGTACTGGACGACAAAGGGTACTCTGTTGGTTGCGTCCCGTGTTAGTCTCCTGAGGAGGTCTATGCGATTTTTTGCTGTGGCCCGTCGGAACTGTCGATCGATGAGTCGAGCGTCATATCCCGTTCTTACTAGGGCGTCTTTCAGCGTCTGTAGGTGTCCAGACGCCCTAGTAAGAACGGGATATGACGCTCGACTCATCGATCGACAGTTCCGACGGGCCACAGCAAAAAATCGCATAGACCTCCTCAGGAGACTAACACGGGACGCAACCAACAGAGTACCCTTTGTCGTCCAGTACTTCCCCGGAGCGGAGAAACTACGCCATGTTCTCCGCAGCCTTCAACATGTCATCAATGAGGACAAACACCTCGCTATGGCCATCCCCACACCTCCACTACTCGCCTTTAAACAGCCACCCAACCTCAAACAGACCATCGTTCGCAGCAAACTACCTAGCTTTCAAGAGAACAGCGTCCACGACGCCACACAACCCTGCCACGGTAACCTCTGCAAGACATGCCAGATCATCGACACAGATACCACCATCACACGAGAGGACACCACCCACCAGGTGCATGGTTCATACTCCTGTGACTCGGCCAACGTTGTCTACCTCATACGTTGCAGGAAAGGATGCTCCAGAGCATGGTACATTGGCGAGACCATGCAGACGCTGCGACAACGGATGAACGGACACCGCGCAACAATCGCCAAACAGGAGGGTTCCCTCCCAGTCGGGGAACACTTCAGCAGTCATGGACATTCATCCACCCACCTTCGGGTAAGCGTACTCCAAGGCGGCCTTCGAGACACACGACAACGCAAAATCGTCGAGCAGAAATTGATAGCCAAGTTCCGCACCCATGAGGACGGCCTCAACCGGGATCTTGGGTTCATGTCACGCTACACGTTACCCCACCAGCGAACAAATGTTATCTGTTTTTAATATAATGGGTCATTTGCTGGCTCTCTCTGCCTTCCGGATGTTTCTGCCTCTCTCTGTGTTTTTTTTCTCTGTTTTTTTTCCCTGTTTGTTTTTTTGTTGAATGTGTATTCGGGGGTTCTGCAGGTGACACCTCTCTGTCTGAACACGGTGATTGCCTTGGCAACGGGCAGTTGCAGGGGCAGTCTGTAAACACCATGTATTGTTCTATATGTATAAATGCGTAGGCTTCAAGGAGCTCTTGAAACATTTGCCTGAGGAAGGAGAAAATCTCCGAAAGCTTGTGAATTTAAAATAAAATTGCTGGACTATAACTTGGTGTTGTAAAATTGTTTACAATTGTCAACCCCAGTCCATCACCGGCATCTCCACATCATGTTTATCAATCCCAAATAAGGCAATTTTTAACCGTGAAAGAGTGCCGTTGATGCCAGATATTATCCAGCACTCTCAAATAAAGGACAAGGTGGCATTGCAGAGTCACATTTTCATGCAAGCTAAAAGGCACAGAGCCAGTTTGGTGCGTCTTTGTGTATTTGCATTGTATTTGATGCGAATAGTGGAAGATACATGGCAACAGTTCACCTACTCACATTCTCAAACGAAGAGCAATGCTTGAAAGAAAAATGGAAGGGTGTGGGAAGGAACTGTTAATTATTCCACTAATTAAACAGGCAGAACAAACAAGAGAGTCTTCCGTGATCACAGGGAACAATTATAAGCAGTTACAACAGAGTGCCCAAAATTGGCAAATCAAGAGATTAAGGGAACATACCATCTGAACGCCCCCCAGCTGAACGACCTACACAATGAAACAAAAACAAATATACATTCCATCAGTGTCCAGCAAGCAACCATCAAAAGACTGCTTTACACAGTGTTACTTGCTAACTTTTTGTCAATTGCCACAATCTCAACTATTGTCTTCTTCAATAAGCATCCTCAGGAATGCTCCAAGATACTGCAACATGGAATGAAGAGCAGTGGGCCCATACAATGCAGCGAAGGCCTGTTGGCACTTCCCCAATGGAGGGAACAAAGAGCAGTAATAATTCTAGGACATCATTATGTTTTAAATAGGGCACTTAACTTGCTGGGATAATGCTTACCGCCCAAAGCGTGCATTTGCTTTCCTGTATAAGGGAGGGAACGGCAATGGATTCACATACCACATGTGAAAGAAAGGTGGGCTACAAATGTCACCTGAACATTATTATAAACATTAAGTCAAAAGCAAAATACTGCAGATGCCGGAAGAATTTTACAACCTTCTGGATTCATGGATTTCAATAACTTCAGATCATAACCATTGCTCCCATTTTTTCGGACAGCAAGTGCTGGTCATGGCTCTGCTGTTGCCATTTACAGCTACTCTAGACCTATCTTTTATTTCTTAACTAGTCCCATTACCACCCGTCTTGCCTTGCACAATCATCCCTTCAGTCATTTAATCACTCGTGCCCTCTACCCCTGTCACAGATCATCCCTTTTGTTCTTTCCTCCTCACCCCTCCCTCCCCCCCCCCCCCGCCCCTTTCCCTGGCTCTTTACTTGCTTAAAAATTTTAACATCTTCCAGTCTTCACCTGAAACGTTAACCCTATTTCTTTCTCCACAGATGCTGCCTCACTTGCTGAGCTTTTCCAGCATTTTGTTATTTCTTATTATGAGCACCGCTGGGATAACATTTCAGTGCACAAATTTCAATTAAAACAACTGCATTCTTCAAATTTTATTACAACACATTTATATGTGTACCACACACTAACAGCTCATTCTTAAAAGGTCCGGAGAGGGCTTTTGACACCATATTCGAAATACGGCACCTCCAATGGTGCAGCACTCCCTCAGTGCTGCACTGAAGTGTCAGCCTGGATTATGTGCTCAAGTCTTGGAGTGGGACTTGAACCCACAACCTTCTGACTCAGAGATGAGAGTGCTACCACTGAGCCAAGGCTGACACCTAATGCAAATGCTTGCTGAGAATTAAATCAGCCTGAAAGCTCCATTCCACCACTTATTTAAATAGGAACATAAGAACAGTGTTCATCCCCTCAAGTCTGATCAGCCAATCAATTAGATCATGGCTGCTCTGTACCTCAACTCCATATCCCTGGATATCCTTACCTAACAAAAAAATCTATTGATCTCAGTCTTGAAAATTTCAATTGACCCAGCATCCTCAATCCTTTTGGGGGAAGAGTTCCATATTTCCACTACCCTGAAACAGTGCTTCCTGATTTCACTCCTGAATGGCCGAGCTCTCATTTTAAAATTGTGCTCTCTTGTTCTCCATTGCCCCACCAGAGAAAATAGTTTCTCTGTAACTACCCTACTGAATACGCTTGTCATTTTTAAACACCTCGATTAGGTCAACCCTTAACCTTCTATACTCGAGCGAAGTTTATGCATCCTGTACTCATAATATAACCCTTTACGCCCTAGTATCATTTGGGTAAATCTGCGCTGTACCCTTTCAAAGGCCAATATATCCTTCCTGAGGTGCGGTGCCCAGAACTCAACACAATATTCCAGATGGGGTCTGACTGAGGCTTTATGCAACTGAAGCATAACTTCCTTCTCTTTGTATTCCAGCCTCCTTGAGATAGAAGCCAGCCCTTCCATTGGCCTTTTGGATTACTTTTTGTACCTTTAAACTGGCTTTTAGTGATCTGTGTACACGGAGAACAAAATCTCTTTGCTCCTCCACAGTTCCTAGTTTCTCAATATTAAAAAAAAATCCGATTTGTCTTTCTTGGATCCAAAGTGGATGACCTCACTCATCCCCCCCATTGAACTCCATTTGCTACAATTTTGCCCACTCACTTAATCTTTCTATGTCCCGTTGCAATTCATTGTGCCTCCCAACTTAGTGAAGTTTATTGAGATATTTGCAATACAAGTTCAGTTTTTAAATAATTGGGGTAGATTTTCAACTTGCCTGCCCGCCTTTGTGGATTAGCCACATGTTACAGAACCGCCATCACCACCACCACCCTCACCCCAATTTTTATTTCCATTGAAAAATGGGCCAATTTTACACTGCTGGGTGGCATATTGTTGAAAACCTACCCCATTATCTGTTGATTTCACAGACTTAAGAGTACAATAAAATCAATTGAAGGCATTTACAAAAAATAGCACAAGGGAGGGAGGAAAATAGCAGCTCCAAAATGAATGACTAACTTTAAAATAAATTCAGCATTGTTAAACAAGAGGCAATTGCCAGGTGTGGCAACAACGAGATAGTTGTGTTTTGCGTAAACCTTTAGTCATTGTTAAATAGCTGTGTGTTGCAATTGGACCTGGATGGATGATAAAGCCCCACCCTGTGTTACTGAGGCTCCAGATGATCATGTGGAAGTCTCATCCCGTGCAGGGATGAAATGCATCTTGGATCCAATTTTCATGTCGAAGTTATTTTTCACCAACAGGGCTCCAGTCTCCAAAATGGACAGTGAGATCCCACGCACCCAATAAAAGTAAGTGTGTGTGTGTGTGTGTGTGTGTGTGTACACACACACACACACGTACTTAGAGTAGAGAGAGAGAGAGGGATTTTAAAACAGGTCTATACTTAACTCAGTGGAGAGAATTTGGAACTTACTACCAAATAGAGTGGTTGAGGCGAATAGCATTGATGCATTTAAAGGGAAGTGAGAAAAGTATATGAGGGAGAAAGGAATAAAAAGATATGTTGATAGGGTAAGATGAAGTAAATAGAGTGGGAGGAGGTTCGTGTGGCACATAAACACACAAATCTGTTGGGCTGAATGGCCTGTTTCTGTGGTTTAAATTTTATGTAATTAGGTTCAACTACATCGAAAAAAAATTAAAGCGCAGTTAAAATAATATGGGGCAAGTGGAAGAAAATGGAAGATAAAAGGTGAGAAATTTTCTTTTAAGCTTAATTGGTTAAAACGTTACTGTAATAAAGTTACTCCTAACATTTCAGTTCCTTTACTTTCAAAAAAAGTGTTTGATGAAGGAACTTAAATTCAGCTCATACACAAACAAAATGGTTGAGACCCAAGGAGACGTTTTCCACCAGAACCTGCCAGCAACACAAAGGGAAACTATGTGCCCCCAACCTTAAAATTGATGGAAGGAAAATCACAGACTGCAGAGGGGCGGCAATTACCCAAAACGAGCACTGGGTGGGGAGCAGCAAAGCAGAAAATTGCCCCCTTAATTTCTTCTGGCTACCCAGCTGTTAATTGCCAGCTATTTTATTATAGACGTTTGTATCCTCACATAGCTAATAACCAAAGGTAAAAGAGGGACAGATTCACATAATTTATATCAACAATGAAATGCAGTGTGAAGATTTTTTTTTTGGCTCAATTTTCTCCCCTGAAGGCATGGAGTCTTGTTCAGACATCGTTCCATGGACATACTTCCTGGCTTAGGTCACTGAGTAGCAGGTGGGAATGGGAACCCTGGTGGATTTTCCCCTCCCTAGCCTAAGGTCACTAACCCTAACCACTGCTCTCTGAGATCAGGTAATGCAGCACAGACAAAGGATCAAACTTGCTGTTTCAAAAGAGTATCATACAACGTGGTACCTTTATCCACAAAGCTACAAGAGCGCGCTCATTAAAAGTTACATTTTGAAGAGGTGGACGGGCAAGATAGCAGGCAGATGACCAGTTCCTAGGTTTCTACTAACTTCACCAGTAAATGCTATATTTTTTTTAAAAATTCGTTCATGGTATGAGGGTGTCGCTGGCGAGGCCAGCATTTATTGCCCATCCCTAATTGCCCTTGAGAAGGTGGTGGTGAGCCACCTTCTTGAACCGTTGCAGTCTGTGTGGTGAAGGTTCTCCCACAGTGCTGTTAGGAAGGGAGTTCCAGGATTTTGACCCAGCGATGATGAAGGAACGGTGATATATTTCCAAGTTGGGATGGTGAGTGACTTGGTGTGGAACGTGCAGGTGGTGTTGTTCCCATGTGCCTGCTACTCTTGTCCTTCTAGATGGTATAGGTCGCGGGTTTGGGAGATGCTTTCAAAGAAGCCTTGGCGAGTTGCTGCAGTGCATCCTGTGGATGGTACACACTGCAGTCACAGTGCGCCGGTGGTGGATGGGGTGCCAATCAAGCGGGCTGCTTTGTCCTGGATGGTGTCGAGCTTCTTGAGTGTTGTTGGAGCTGTACTCATCCAGGCAAGTGGAGAGTATTCCATCACACTCCTGACTGGTGTCTTGTAGATGGTGGAAAGGCTTTAGGGAGTCAGGCGGTGAGTCATTCGCCGCAGAATACGCAGCCTCTGACCTGCTCTTGTAACCACAGTATTTATATGGCTGGTCCAGTTAAGTTTCTGGTCAATGGTGACCCCCAGGATGTTGTTGGTGGGGGATTTGGCGATGGTAATGCCATTGCATGTCAAGGGGAGGTGGTTTCACACTCTCTTGTTGGAGATGGTCATTGCCTGGCACGAATGTTACTTGCCACCGAGCCCAAGCCTGGATGTTGTCCAGGGCTTGCTGCATGCGGGCTCGGACTGCTTCATTATTTGAGGGGTTGCGAATGGAACCGAACACTGTGCAGTCATCAGCGAACATCCCCATTTCTGACCTTTATGATGGAGGGAAGGTCATTGATGAAGCAGCTGAAAATGGTTGGGCCTAGGACACCAGTCAGGAGTAGCTAACCAGTAATAATCTTGGTTTATATTAGGGAGCCCCCACCCTCCCAGAATCAGACTCATGGTGACAACTAACATCTGACTTTTCTGTGTGGAGGAAAACCAGGATTGAACACATATATCCTACCACAGCAATCCCATGCACTACCAGTCCACCTCAGTCAGAATAATTTCTGCCCGTACCATAGCCAACATTTAGCCATTTATTCAGTAATACATCAAAGAATGCTGTTTGCCTATCAAGGTGATTGAAAAGGAACCAAATAAAGACTCTAAAAGAAAGTGTTACCTTTAGAATTGGTCTGGTCAGGGTTATAATTATCACCTGCAGCATTTATGAGATCAGAGTCCCCAAATTCACCACCTGCTAAATTAAAAGGAAAGGAGAGTAACATATTAATAGACAATGGAGTGAGGAAACATTTACTCTGCAAAGTAAAGCAACTTCCGCTTACAACATTTTCTAGCAAAGTTGATCAATCATAAACTAGGATGGAAGCCAAACTAAATAATAAGAATTAGTTAAAAACAATCTTTCAGACAGCAATTAGCTTGGAGAAAGTGTGACAAATGTCCCCCCCCACCCAATTACAGAACTTATAAATCAACAGTGGTGCAATTTACAACAATGTTTTGCACTCTTCGGTACAGCTATTGCCGTGGCACATTCACCCCGTGACAGACTTTCCAGGGAACCGAATGGTCAGAGCATGCGCCATGGTGCCTGCGCAACATAACAGTAGAGAGGCTCAAACTACTTCACTTTTGGGTTTGGGCCACTAATGTTTTCCCGGTGAACTGCAGATGCCAAATGGGCACTCACTGCAGCTCCGCTGTCTGGCGAGGGAGAAATTCATCCGGCTTGGGGGATTGTGGGGGGTGGGGGGCAGGAATACATTGGGTCAGCAGCAGGCTGAAGACTTGTGGGGCTCAGAAGAACACACCTGCTCCTCCTGGCTCCACCAAAAAAAAACATCCTATCCCAACAGGACTTGGTCAGGTTCTGTATTTAACCACCTTGGGGTGTTTTTCTACATTAAGGGTACTATATAAATGCAAGTTATCATTGTAGTATTTGGGGCTGCTGCAATCAAACTTGCAAATTCTATAGTTCTATTATTGGATCAGGTTGTCAAAATAAAAAACCCACCCACATACTGTATCTAATGAGCGTAGGCCTGTGAAACAGCCCCTAAATTCAGCAGTTATTGGCAAGCTCAGAGGAAGGCCCACCAACACATTCTCAGGGAAACTGGGGAAAGAGCAATCAATTCAGCCTGCCAGCGTCAACCATGTCCCAGGAACAAATTAAAAAGGCTACAAGATGGTTGGTGAGAGAAATGAAAATACGTCACAATAGTTGGAACTGCTCTGCCGAGTTCGAGACCGAGACATTGGAGCTGAAAAATTCAACTTTGGCCACTGTCCGTTTTGTGTCCTCGCCAATCAGCAGCCCGTTGTATATCCTGACCCATTTCCTTTTCCATGGAAATCGGGGTGTATAATGTGCAGCCGATCCACCAACACCCATTGTGTGCCCCTGCCAAATTTGATTTTCACCCCCACATTGTTGGGGCACGTAGAAGGAGCATTATTCTACATCAAACCACGTTCATGTTATAGCGGACCTGGGAGTTTTGATGTTGACAGCACCAAGTTCAATTTAAGCACTTTGATTTTAGACAATACAATTTTTCTTCATGCACTCAAGTCAGTACTATTGAATTTTGGTGGAATAAGTAATACAAGGAGCATAAGTAACACAAGATGGGGGAAAGAAAGCAGAGGAATGATGAGCTTCTAGGGGTTGACAAAACCTACTAATGATCAATCTATCAAGTGCACATGCAATCAAGCCATTGTTGCTGAGGGTATACTCTGCCAGTGACCTCCCCCAATAAACATGTGAGTGTAATTTTCCTGGACTTATGCTTTAGAAAATTCCTCTCAATTTGCAATTATTACAATCCAAAAATATTTGCAAACTTGACATTACTATGAGAGATCAGGTAAGTTTTAAAAAAAAACACAATATGAATGGAGATATTCAGCTCAGCACTACACTACCAACCATCTACTTCAAACTTTAAAAGCTTGTGCCATTACCTGAACCACCTCCATGTGGCTTATTAGAAGGCTTCTTTGTTGGTGTGTATATGTCTGTTAGAAAAGTAAAAACTGCAGTTTAAGGTTTGAAATCCATCACTGCCCAAGAGCAGATTATATTATCTCATTATGTGGTCTACAACACACTTTGTTAACGCAACAGTCAGAAACAAGAACTTTAATGTTTTATGCATCTTTGAGTTCAGAAGGGAGCCAAGATTGATCCCTCAACTATTAAGACTTACTGAACAAAAGAAATATATACAGATCTCCATAGTCCAAATGGTTCCGATAAACCTGGGGCGAGGTTAGCTGCCCACTGGCATGCGAATAGGTAGAAAAATCGAGGCAATAGCTCCCCCACAATCTAGTGAGTAAAGGGTCCACCGGGCATTGTACTAAGCTACATACAAGCCAAAAACTCCACTTGAAATCCTGGTCTGAGCTGGGATCGCAAGGAGAGACACAGACAAATGCCATGGTCTCCACTCTAACTACCCTTGTTTTTGAAGGAGGGGGAAGCAGCACTAGGCTCAGGTGTGATCCTTTCAAGTTACAATGGGCCCGATGTTAGCAGGGCTGCGGGTTCTCGGCAGGGGGGGGGGGGCTATCGGGCGCGTGGGTAACGCGCCCAGCGAAATCAGTCAGCTCCCCGCGCGATCGCAGCCCAATTGGATCCACTTACCTGGTCTTCCGGGTTCCCCGCTGCTGATCTGCGTGTCGGGCGGGCTGCGCATGCGCAGTAAGATCTGTCAGTTGGAGGAGCTCTATTTAAAGGGGCAGTCCTCCACTGACAGATGCTGCAACAAATAGAAAAAATTACAGCATGGAGCTGCCCAGGGGGAAGGCTGCTCCCAGTTTAATGATGCCTCACTCCAGGTATCAATACACGAGGTGAGGAGGAGGGGGGAGGACAGAGATCCTCCCCCCCCCCCCCGGTGGGCAGGAGGAAGCGGCCTGCCTCTGCCACCAGGAAGGCCTGGCTCGAGGTGGCAGAAGAGGTCATCTGCACCACCAACATATCGCCCACCTGTATACAATGCAGGAGGCGCTCCAATGACCTCAGTAGGTCAGCCAAAGTGAGTACACTTACTCATTCCCCTACACTCCATCTGCCACATCACCGCCCCCACCCCACATCTCCTTCTGCACTGCCAACACTACTCTGTCACATCACCCCTCATACCCACTCAAACCTCATCCTCATCTTACCTGCACCTACTCACCTCGCCAGTACTCATCCTGCCACTACCACTCAACCCAATCCTCATACAATCTCATGGCTCTATCTCATACTCACCCTCTCGTGCATCTCTTTCACGGTCAGCCTCACTCAACCTGCCACTACCTGTGCTGCAGCCACAGGGCATGCATCACATATGTGCAGTAGGCAGCGTAAGGCAAACGTGTCGTGAGCATGAAGGGGATGCACAAGGGTGTTTGAGGGTTTGTCATGGTTTTTACTTATATTGAATTTCCAAGCAACTCGCATCACATATTATATTGGCACCACCACTGCCATGTCTCCACGAATCTTGTCTGGTTTGTGCAATAATGCCCTTTCCTGAGGATCACGATGAAGACCCACACCTGATGCCACCCATTGTGTCACTGCAGAGTGGGTGTAGGTGTATTTGCAGGGCTCTTTTGTGCAGACGACTGAGAGACGTCGGCGATGTCTCCGGTGGCACCCTGGAAGGATGTGGAGGAGAAGTTGTTGAGGGCAGCGGTGACTTTGACAGTGACAGGTAAGAAGATGGTGCTCGGGCCAGCCGGGAGCAGCTTGGCATGAAGGAGGCTGCAGGTGTCCACGACTACATGTCGAGTGACTCTGAGCCTCCGTGTGCACTGCTGCTCAGAGAGGTCCAGAAAGCTGAGCCTCGGTCTGTGGACCCTGTGGCGAGGGTAGTGCCCTCTGCGACGCATCTCTCTCTGCGGTAGCTCTCCCTCCCGCTGTACAGGTGGATGTGTCACAGCGCTCTGATGTGGAGCTCCACATGTCAGAGGTGGACGGCGTGGATGGCGAGGCTGGTGATGCTGTTCGCCCTCCGAGGAGGTCATGACTGCAGCTACGGCGGCCCCCATCCGGAAGATGTACATCTGAGGGGGTCCGCAAGGTAGGTCCATGTCTCTGGACCCCGGGGTAAGTGTGCAAGTTGGTGACTTTGATTGTCAGGAGGAGGGTGGTGGAGGCCAAACTTTGTCCCAAGTGACAGAGTGGCCTCCTGCAATGAGTGAGGGTCTCCCCCCGCCACCTGTCAAATGGACCTTTGCAGCTGCCACAGGCTGACAGCTGCAACAGGTCCATTTGAACTGGGAGTGTTTCCCCCAGTGTGGGAAGCAATCCCAGTTTGCTTTAAAATCCCACCCCTCCTCACATAATCCCTTAATCAGGTCAGTTAATGACCTGAACAAAAAGTAAATAGCGTCAAGTGGCATCCCGCTGGCTTTAATCGCCTGCGGGATTCCCACCAGCGGGGGTTGCGCGCGCACGCCGGCGCGTCAGTGGGGAACCCGGAAGTGCGCGGGTTCGAGGCGGGCTCTGATCCCGCTCCGGGATTTCCCGATTTTCGGGGCCCCCCCGCCAGGAACGCACCCGATAGCGGGTGCTAAAATGATGCCCACTAGTTCACTGAACTCATGAAGAATGGCAACTAGGGTGAGATACTGGAGAGCTCTCAGAGCCTGTGGAACTGCACAAGTCTGCACCTTCAGGATTTGGTGCTGGGGGGAGGGGGGTCAGGGAGTTTTTTTTGGCAAAATTATTTAGAGTTCTATCCATCCCATTAAATATTTGAAGCTCATAATAAATAGTGAATTAATTGGAGGGAGTGAAATTACATCATTTCAGCAATAAATACCCGTGCACCAATTACATGGCACATAAGACTAAGCTATTGAATGTTGTACATCTTCACACAGAAAGGGCGCATTTCAGATTGAAAGTACAACCGTCCAACTGTCTCCATTTTAATATATTTCACAATTTAATAGTTTGCTCAAGGTTAAGTTATTAGTGTACTAATGGGATGAATGAATTACAGTCTGTAATCGTGTGCATGCAGAAGTAGATGAAATGGATGTACTTACCTTCACCATCAACGGCAACATCTAGATCAAAATCTTTCGCTAAAGAAAGGGAAAAATGTGAAGTTAGCGGAATCTTGGAATATTCACGCTAGTGATCAGACTTTGACACACACATACAAAACAAGCACTGGGTTATGCTTTCAAGTTACTAAATACACTCAACTTCCTTCAACCAGACTGAATTATAACTTTTCTAGATCTGTACAAATTAGGGGGGGGGAAAAAGATCTGCAAATGCTAGAATCTGAAATAAAAACGGTTCACAAAAAAAAACCTGAACATCCTAGAAATGTACAGTAGGCCAGTCAGCATTTGGAAGATAACAAGAAAGCCCAGAAGAAAAAAAACAGGTCAACACGTCAGCTGGGATCCTCCATCAGAGCTTTATGTGGAGTCATTAGGGTATGGAATGCTCCGCCACTGAGATAGAGGCCGACACCACTGCACCTTTTTAAAAAAAAAAGTAGATACGTATTTGAAACAGTGGAAGATACAGGGCTTGACAGGGAAAGCAGAGCCGTGGGAACATAAGAATGGGAGGAGGCCATTCAGCCCCTCGAGCCTGTTCCACCATTCGATTAGATCATGGCTTTAACCGCCTTTGACCCATATCCCTTGATACTCATACCTAACAAAAAAAATCTAGCGATCCCAAGTCTTTACCCAGCATCCACAGTCTTTTGGGGGAACAGAGTTCTAGATTTGTACTTGGGATTGGTTTTACATTGCTGCAGCAAGGAGCTGGCACAAAAATAACCAGCCAAATGGCCCCCTCCTGTGCTGTAACATCTATGGTTCTATAAGAGATTTTTTTAAAAACTGTTGAAACGTTAACCAGTCCTTTCTCTTTTGGACATTGATTGATCTGTTGCACTCAGCAATTTGTTTTCAGAGGAGTGTCCTTGTTTGTACATTCCATTCCTCCTTCCCACCCTCCCCGTCCCCCACAAACAGCCCAGAGTTATAAAAACCATTAAAGTGCAAATTAGCTTCAAATTCTGTTGATGGTGCAGCCTGGTTCTGTGACATTTTCTCACCAATTCCTATCTGGAGTGCCACAAGGATCAGTACTTGGGCCTCAGCTATTTACAATCTATGTCAATGACTTGGATGAAGGGACCGAATGTATGGTTGTTAAATTTGCTGATGACACAAAGGTAGGTAGGAAAGTAAGTTGTGAAGAGGACATAAGGAGTCTGCAAAGGGATATAGATAGGTTAAGTGAGTGTGCAAAAATTTGGCAGATGGAATATAATGTGGGAAAATGTGAACTTGTCCACTTTGGCAGGAGGAATAGAAAAGCAGTATATTATTTAAATGGAGAGAGATTGCAGAATTCTGAGATACGGAGGGATCTGGGTGTCCTGGTACATGAATCACAAAGTTAGTATGCAGGTACAGCAAGTGATTAGGAAGGCAAATGGAATGTTGTCATTTATTGCAAGAGGAATGGACTATAAAAGTAGAGATATTTTACTACAGTTGTATAGGGCAATGGTGAGACCACATCTAGAATACTGTGTGCAGTTTTGGTCTCCTTATTTAAGGAAGGACATAATGGCTTTGGAGGCGGTTCAGAGAAGGTTCACTCGACTGATTCCTGGGATGAAGGGGTTATCATATGAGGAAAGGTTGGACAAGTTGGGCCTGTATACATTGGAGTTTAGTCCCCTCAGGATCTTATTGAAACATTTAAGATCCTGAGGGGACTAGAAGGGGCAGATGCTGAGAGGATGTTTCCCCTTGTGGGAGAGACTAGAACTAGGGGCCACAGTTTAAAAATAAGGGGTCTTCCATTTAAGACTTGGATGAGGAGAATTTTTTTCTCTGAGGGTCGTGTGTCTGTGGAACTCCCTTCCCCAGAAAGCAGTGGAGGCAGGGTCATTGAATATTTTTAAGGTTGAGTTAGATAGATTCCTGATTAAAGGTTACAGTAGGTAGACGGGAAAGTCGAGTTGAGGTCACAATCAGATCAGCAATGATCTTATCAAATGGCAGAGCAGGCTTAAGGGGCCGAATGGCCTACTCCTGCTCTTAATTTGTATGTATCTAGTTGTAAATATTCAAGTTAATTTTAGCCAAGAGTAAAAACAAGGCAAATGTAGACTACTTCAGATGGCTGCCCTTCTGTGGGCCCTCCCCCCACCCCGCTTCCCAGAAATCCAACGTAATCAAGATTTCCTTATATAGACAGTCAGTAATATTGAAGAGGGTCAGTGATATTGCTGATTTTGGATTGTTTTGTGATGCCTTTCCTGTGATGGCAATGAAAGCACTGCATAACCTTCAATTTGTCAAAGCCATCTACTCTTAGAACTATACAAAAAGTCAGTCAGCATTTGATGAAGAGTCTCTACCCAAATCATGAACCGCACTTACCAAATACCGAACCCGTACTTTCATCTCAGATTTTTAGCCTTTACAGTCACTAGTTATTTTTCTTTTTAAATCCACAATCTCTTGTGTGCATTAAAAGAAAGACGTGAAAGAGTTTCTTTTTATGCGCGTTGGTCAGAAGCTACAGTCCTCTGTTACTGGGGAGCTGCCAATGTTGTGAGATCTAAAGAATTCATGTCACAGAGCAGATGCTATAATGGAACAGAGGAAAATGTACACATGCAAACGGTGACTCTTATTTCAGACTGGGACTGCATTCCAATGGCTAGGAAGCTCAGTATGCAAAAACCAGCCAGAAAATTGGCAGCATGCTTTAATTTAGCACCACCAGCACTGCTGCCCCTGAATTAGCCGAGGGTTGTTTGCTGCTCCTTTAACAGCACCAGGGCCGCCTCAGTTGCACTGCAGCACTCAGGGGCTGATGTGAGAGATGCCATAAGCAGATGCACCGTAAAAATAAAGGGAACATCCGAAAGGTGTTGTTACAGTGACAGCGCTACCGCCCTCTCGAGCACAAGAATAAATTAACTGAAGTTCCCACTGTTGGGATGTTCGATCCTAGTGCTGCAAAGCTTTCTGGGAGACCATACGAAATTATAGATTATTAATAAAAGTCGCATTTCCAAACACCAGGATTGTCCAGCTATATTTTTTCTTCTTTACTTCCAGCACCTAAAACAAATTCCAGACCTAAACTTTTTGGTCACTAAATTGTACAAGACAAACTCAAATTGAAACCCCAAAACTAGAAAAAAGTGCCAAGTATTTATACTTCACATAAGTTACTTTGAAATGTAGTGACTTTAGAGTAAAGAATCAAAGGATTTGCATTTATAAAGCACCTTTCATGACTTCATTAAGTCCCAAACCACTTTCCAGCCAACGGAGTACTTCTTGAAGTGCAGTCACTATTGTAAAGTAGGAAACACTGCAGCCAATTGTCGTACAGCGAGGTCCCACAAACAGCGGTGAGATAAATGACCAGATCATCTGTTTAAGTGATGTCGGTTGAGGGATAAATATTGGCCAGGACACCAGGAGAACTCCCATGCTCTTCTTGAAATAGTGCCATGGGATCTTTTACATCCACCTAAGAGGGCAGACAGGACCTCACATTAACACCTCATCCAAAAGATGACACCTCCCTCCTTGCTGCACTGAAGCGTCGGCCTGGAATCTCTGGAGTGGAGTTTGAACCCGCGAACTTCTGACTCAGAGGAGACAGTGCTACTACTGAGGCACGGCTGACACCAAGTAGGAAAATGCGGCAGCCATTTTGCATACGCCACTAACACTCCCTGGAGTGTGTCAATCTCGATCTTGTGCTCAAGTCTCTTGAGTGGGGCTTGAACCCATGACCTTCTGACTCGAGTGAAAGTACTATCACCGTTCCACAGCTGACACTTTATTAAGAAGCTCCTTTGCTTTGTAGAAAATGGACTGACTAAATGTCGTTCGCCTGACTAACTAACTAAGATGCCACTAACTGCAATTAATGAGTTAGTCTGTCTTTGGGGTTGTTAATTGAGGGAAAAACATTGGCCAGGAAACCAGAATTCCTTGCTTTCTTTTCTTTGAAAAGTGCCACGAGATCCTAAACAGCCGGCTGAATACCAGAACAAGTAGACTTGGTTTAATGTCTCACGCAAAGGATGGCTCCAATAGTGCCGCACTCCCTCACTGCTGCACAAGAATGTCAGACAAAACTATGTGCTGAAGTCCAGGAGTGAGGCGAACGACATTTAGTCAGTCCATTTTCTACAAAGCAAAGGAGCTTCTTAGTAAAGTGTCAGCTGTGGAACAGTGATAGTATTTTCACTTGAGTTAGACGGTCATGGGTTCAAGCCCCACTCAAGAGACTTGAGCACAAGATCTGGATTGACACTCCAGGGAGTGTTACACGGTCGGAAGCACAGTCTTTCAGATAAGACATTAAATTGAGGCCCCGTCTGTCCTCTCGGGTGGATGTAAAAGATCCCATGGCACTATTTTGAAGAGCAGGGGAGTTCTCCCCAGTGTCCTGGCCAATATTTATCCCTCAATCAACATCACTAAAACAAATGATCTGGTCATTATCTCATTGCTGTTTGTGGGACCTTGCTGTGTGCAAAATAGCTGCCGCATTTCCTACATTACAACAGAGACTACATTTCAAAAGTACTTTGTTGGCTGTAAAGCGCTTTGGGGCATCCTGAGGTTGTGAAACACATAAATATATAAATGCAAGTTCTTTCTTTAGATGGATTTCAATGCAGGCAAGTGTGAGATTATCCATTTTGGACCAAAAAGGGACAGATCAGAGTATTTTTTTAAATGGTGAAAAGCTAGAAATAGTGGAGATCCAAAGAGATCACTAAAATGTAGAGGTCAGTTATTAAAAAAAAGGCTAATTGAATGTTAGCTTTTTATATCTTCAGGGCTAGAACATAAAGGGCAGGAAGTTTTGCTGCAGCTATACAAAGCCCTGGTTAGACCACATCTGAAGTACTGTGTACATTTCTGGCACCTCACTTGAGAAAGGATATATTGGCCTTGGAAGGAGTGCAGTGCAGATTCACCAGAACATTAACAGGGCTCTAAGGGTTAAATTATGAGCGATTACATAAACTAGGCTTGTATTCCTTGGAATGTAGAAGGTTAAGGAGTGAGTTCATTGAGGTTTTTTGGATTTTGAAAGGAATTGATAGGGAGAAATTTTTTTGGTTGGTGGGGAGACTAGGACAAGGAGACATAACCTTAAAATCAGAGGTAGGCCATTCGGGAGAGAAGTTAGGAAACACTTCTTCAAGCAAAAGGGTGGTAAAAGTGTAGAACACTCTCCCACAAAAAGCAGTAGATGCTAGCTCAATTAATATTTTTAAATCGGAGAGCGATAGATTTTTGCTAGTCAAGGGTATTAAGGGATATGGAGCAAAGATACAGATCAGTCAAGATCTCAATGTATGGGTTCGAGGGGCTGAATGGCCTACTCCTCTTCCTTTAAACATTCATGTTAAGAAAAAGGAACACAGATTAACCATGAAAGCGTTATTGATGCCTTAAATATGAGACAGACACATGCACAAACTTACAATCACTGTTCGGCTTCTTTGGGTTGACAGGTGCCTTATCTTCAAAATCTAAATCTGAAACAAAGTTAGAACATCTGAATGAAACCATTAGCACGATGAAAGGTCATCGGCCTGAAACGTTAAAGTTGTTAAAGACACTTGCCCACTGTAGAAGTGGATCACATCCATCAAGGCGGCCCCAAATTCAAAGCCCTGCTCTGTGTAGAGTTAGCCGATCTCAGCAGCAGGAGCGCTACGATTAGCTTTAGTGCCCCTGACCTAGGAGGGTGCAGGGGGGGGGGGGGGGGGGAAGAGGGAGGGTGCACTGGGAAGAAGCAGGGTGCCCACTCCTGAAATCTATCCAGTAACCCTTGCTGGGAAGTGTGCAGGTTGGGCACGGACATGATCAGGTTTGGCTGGAATGCCCACAAGGAGCAGCAGCTTTTTTGGATAATATTGTTCTTGGGATGTGGGCAACAGCAGCACGGTAGCATTTATTGCCCATCCCTCGTTGCTCAGAGCATTAAGGGTTAACCACATAGTGTGCAACTGGAGTCACATATAAGCCAGACTAGGTTGGGGTAGCAGGTTCCCTTTGCTGCCATCTTAAGGTTACAAGTGATGAATAGCCACTAGGTGCAAGGTACTGCAGGACAGATGGTGTCAGTGGAAAAGTATTCAAGCACAAGTCCGTTGGGGGGGGGTGGATTTTAACCTTAATCGCCTGCCAGAAACGGAGCAGGTGGGAGGTTAAAGTGGGTTACATATCCGCCGGAAAACCTCCTGGGCCCCGCTGAACGCAATTTTCACTCAGGCCCACCCAAAGCCGGCGGGGTCCCTCTTTAAACGTGCAGATTGGGGTCGGATGACATAGTCAGGCCCTGAATGCAATTTTAACTCAAGCCTGAGCAGGGAAATCGCCGCAGCTTCCCCAGCAGGCTGAAGAGCGTCGCGATCTGCCCGGGAAGGTGAAGATGCTCAAACAGGTAAAAACTTTCCTGTGTGGGGCCAGAGGTGCTCCTCCAAGCCCCACAAGGAAAGTTGTGGCCTCCCCTGTCCCGGACTCGCACCCCACCCCACCCCCCCCCACTTCCCTCTCGCAAGACTCTCCCAGAACCCCCTTTTCGGGTGGCGAAGGGCTGCCTGATTTTCCGGAGGCTGCCAGCCATTTCCTGCCCAGGCTGGCACGATATTAACGAGGCACAAGTGTTAAAATAGCCCAGGTCTCAAAATTTTCCTACAGCGAGTTGCGTTTCACACTCGCCCTGCCCCCACCCAGAGTTACATCAGTGTGACAGTCGTCATAAAAGTTTTGCATATATGCACACTTCTTAATATATTGCAGACATTTTAAAAATGGGGACAAATCTAATTCCGGCTCCTGCAGGCTTGTTAAGAGTATGTAAAACAATGGAAAAGATTCTAAATACTAGAATGGAGGAATAATGTACGCATAGTTTAACAGCTAGAATGGATTTATGAGAGGGCGATGTTGCTCAACAAACACAATTAATGTTACAAATAAGAATCGATGAGTACATAGGGGAACACTACAAAATAATTTGGACTTCCAGAAAGCCTTTGACAAATTTCCATACAAGAGAAACGGCTCGAAGTAAATTTTTTAAAAAAGGAACACCAGGTAGAAAATGGGCCTGCATCATCGGATCAGGGGTAGGCCATTCAGTCCCTGGAGCCTGTTCCGCCATTCAATTAGATCATGGCTTATCTGTATCTTAACTCCACTCAACCGCCTTGGTTCCGTAACCCTCACTATCCTCGCCTAACAAAAATCTTATCAACTAAAGTTTTGAAATTTTCAATTAACCCCCAGCCTCTTGGGGGAAAGAGTGTTCCAGATTTCCACTACTCTGTGTGCGGTAGGATAAAATGGGAAACCAAAACTCCTTTTGCAAGTGGTGTAATGCGACAGACTGTAAACGGAAGGGGAGCGGTGTGGAGTTGCAGTACCGCAGGAGTTTGTGCTTGGACCCGTGGTAGATAAGGGAGCGTCTACGATGTTATTTACAGGGACTTCCAGAAGGCATTTGACAAGGTTCCACACAAGTGACAGTCAACAACAAATAAGAGCACATGGAATTGGAGGCAACCTATTTTGCTTGGATAGGGAATTGGTTAGGAGGTACGAGACAGTGAGTGGGGATAATGGGCATTTATCAAATTGGCAGGATGTAACTAGTGGTGTCCCCCAGTGATCTGTATTGGGGCCACAGCTTCACACTATATTTATAAATGACCTGGATGAATCACAGAATCATAGAAAGGTTACAGCATGGATAGGGGGCATTCGGCCCATTGAGTCCGTGCCGGCTCTATGCAAGAGCAATCCAGCTAGTCCCACTCCCTGCTCTTTCCCCATAGCCCTGCAAATTTTCTTCCTTTCAAGTACTTATCCAGTTCCCTTTTGAAGGCCACGATTGAATCTGCCTCCACCCCCCCCTCAGACAGTGCATTCTAGATCCTAGCCACTCGCTATGTAAAAAAGTTTTTCCTCATCTCACCTTTGGTTCTTTTGCCAATCACTTTAAATCTATGTCCTTTGGTCCTTGACCCTTCCGCCAATGGGAACGGTTTCTTGCTATCTACTCTGTCTAGACCCTTCATGATTTTGAATACCTCTATCAAATCTCCTTGCAACAGTCTCTGTTCCAAGGAGAACAACCCCAGCTTCTCCAGTCTATCCACGTAACTAAAGACCCTCATCCCTGGAATCATTCCAGTAAATCTCTTCTGCACCCTCTCCAAGGCCTTCACACCTTTCCTAAAGTGCGATGCCCAGAACTGGACACAATACTCCAGTTGTGGCTGAACCAGTGTTTTATACTTTGACTTCCATACTTATGTTCTCTATGCCTCTTTATAAAGCCCAGGATCCCATATGTTTTTTTTAACCGCTTTCTCAACCTGCCCTGCCACCTTCAACAATTTGTGCATATATACCCCCAGATCTCTCTGTTCCAGTACCCCTTTGAGTTGTGCCCTCTAATTTATATTGCCTCTCCTTGTTCTTCCTACCAAAATGTATCACTTCGCATTTTTCTGCGATAAGTTTCATCTGTCACGTGTCCGCCCATGCCACCAGCCTGTCTATACCCTCTTGAAGTCTATCACTATCCTCCTCACTGTTTACTACCCTTCCGACTTTTGTGTCATCTGCAAATTTTGAAATTGTGCCCTGTACACCCAAGTCCAAGTCATTAATATATATCAAGAAATGCAGTGGTCCCAGCACTGACCCCTGGGGAACACCACTGTACACCTCCCTTCAGTCCGAAAAACACCGTTCACCACTACTCTGTGTTCCCTTAGCCAATTCTGTAACCATGTTACTACTGCCCCCTTTATTCCGTGGGCCACAATCTTGATGATAAGCCTACCATGTGGCACTTTATCAAACACCTTTTGAAAGTCCATATACACCACATTAACTTCATTGCCCTCATCTACCCTCCCTGTTACCTCATCAAAAAAATCAATCACGTTAGTTAACCACGATTTGCATTTAACAAATCCGTGCCGGCTTTCCATAATCAATCCACACTTGTCCAAGTGACTGTTAATTCTGTCCCGGATTATTGTTTCTAAAAGTTTCCCCACCACTGAGGTTAAACTGACTGGCCTATAGTTGCTGGGTTTATCCTTACAACCTTTTTTTTGAACAAGGGTGTAACATTTGCAATTCTCCAGTCCTCTGGCACCACCCCCCGTATCTACGGATGTTTGGAAGATTATGGCCAGTACCTCCGCAATTTCCACCCTTACTTCCCTCAGCAATCTAGGATGCATCTCATCTGGACCGGGTGACTTATCTACCTTAAGTACAGCCATCCTTTCCAGTACCTCTTCTTTATCAATTTTTAGCCCATCCAGTATCTCAACTATATCTTCCTTTACTTGGCAGCATCTTCTTCCTTGGTAAAGACAGATGCAAAGTACTCATTTAGTACCTCGGCCATCCCCTCTGCCTCAATGAGTCGATCTCCTTTATGGTCCCTAATCGGCCCCACCCCTCCTCTTACTACCCGTTTACTATTTACATGCCTGTAGAAGACTTTTGGATTCCCTTTTATGTTGGCTGCCAGTCTATTTTCATACTGCCCCTCTTATTTCCTTTTTTCACCTCTCTTCTGAACTTTCTATATTCTGCCTGGTTCTCACTTGTGTTATCAACCTGACATCTGTACTTGATGACAGGGTGATAACACATGAAGGAACAGGGAGCCATATATCTAAGTTTGCTGATGACACTAAGTTAGGTGGCACAGTAAATAGTGTAGATGGGAGTAGAAAGTTGCAAAGAGACATTGACAGATTAAAATGAGTGGGCAAAACTGTGGCAGATGGAGTTCAATGTGGGAAGGTGTGAGGTCATCCACTGTGGACATAAGAAAGATCGATCAGAGTATTTTCTAAATGGTGAGAAGCTAGGAATTGTGGATGAGCAGAGAGATTTAGAGGACCAAGTACAGAAGTCACTAAAAGCTAGTGGACAGGTACAAAAAATAATTAGAAAGGCTAATGGAATGTTGGCCTTTATCTCAAGGGGGCTGGAATACAAAGGGGTGGAAGTTATGTTACAACTGTACAGAGCTCTGGTTAGACCCCATCTGGAGTCCTGCGTTCAGTTCTGGGCACCGCACCTCACCTCAAGAAGGGGTGCAGCACAGATTCACTAGAATGATACCGGGGCTAAAAGGGTTAAATTATGAGGACAGGTTGCATAAACTAGGCTTGTATTCCCTTGAGTGTAGAAGATTAAGGGATGATCTAATTGAGGTGTCTATGATGATTAAAGGATTTATTAGGGTAGATAGAGAGAAACTGTTTCCTCTGGTGGGAGAGTCGAGAACAAGGGGGCATAACCTTAAAATTAGAGCTAGGCCGTTCAGGTGTGATGTCAGAAAGCACTTCCTCACACAAAGGGTGGTAGAAGTTTGGAATACTCCTTCCTCCCCCCCCACCAAAAAAAAAAGCTGTTGAGGCTGGTTCAATTGAAAATTTCAAGACTGAGATTGATAGATTTTTGCTTGCTAAGGTTTAAGGAACCAAGGCAGGTAGATGGAGTAAAGATACAGATCAGCCATGATCTAACTGAATGGCGGAACAGGCTCGAGGGACTGAATAATTGTTCCTATGACCCCTGTTTCTAATTGACAGAAACCAATTGGTAAACTGGTTCAATTTGCAAATACACTAAAAAAAAATGGGAGTGCAGTAGTGATAGAGGATGCAGGTAACAATTTGTGGAAGGTTTTGATACACATGCAATTGGGTAGAAAAATGGGAAATTACATTTTATTACTGACATATGTGCTGCATACTGGGTGAAAGAAAAAAGCATTAGAATCATTAATAGAATTAATAATTCAAAATTCAATTAATTATAATTAATAGAATTAAGCAGCATTAACACCAACACACCTAATGAATGATCTCAAGTTTCCTCCTCTTAAAAAAAAATATTTTAAAAAAAAATATATAAACAGCACTCCCTCTTCGGGGAAGATATTCAGCAGGGGTCAGAATCCTGTCAATAAATGGGCTGTGTTCTAAAACAACACTAAAAGCAAAATCTTTTTGAAATAGCCTATTTTGTAGAACCATAATCTGAAGAGTTACATTTCTAATCAAACTCTTACTGTGCAAAACACTTATTTAAAAAAATACTTACCGATATCAGGCAAATCGGGATCCACAGCTGCAGAGGAAAATAATATGCAATTAGAACAGATGTTTACGGTGTTCAATAACCTCCCCCAAGTTCTTCTACAGAAAATATTGTCAAATGTTATAGCTACTGTATAAATAGGTTTGGAACGTGTTCTCCCATTGCAGATGACTGATGGGGTGGAAGGAAGCAGAATAACAGGCAATAAGATTTACAGACGGGTAATGTTTCACTTACTCAGTAATGCTCCAAGCTGTTTCCAAAAAAAGAGACACTGCAAAACAGGAATCTCCCTCCCATTCCATCATTTCTTCCAAGTATAGTTTTCATTTTTTTTTAAAAAAAGGATTATATGACACTGATTAACATTTTAAGTAAAATAAAAATGGAAGTATATCTTAATGTAGGCCCTCTAATGGCATGGCGGGCACACGCATTGCTCGACAAGGTGCTGTTGCATGTCAACTTGGAGGGTCTCAATTTTGTGTTCGCTTATCTCAGCTAGAGCAAACATTTGGAGCTACAAGTAACCTGTGTGTGGCTGGGCATCAGGGGTTTAAAAAAAATGTGGAATATCAGCTCAGGCTCCTACCACTAATTGCCATCGCAATACCTCTCTGCAAGGCATCGGTTGAGGACAGGATGACAGGAGTCAAGTAGCACCCTTCCAACATTCGCTGTCCACATTCACGCAAGACAGACCGACACTCATATTGTGCCTGATCATAGCTCAAAACATTTTAACACCCCACAGTTGCTTCGAAATGCAGGGACTTTGTAAGCAAATTAGGCTGCCATTTTGTTCACAGTAAGATCCCACAAACAAAGCTGAGATAAATGACCAGTTAATCAGTTTCTAGTGGTGTTGGTGAGGGAGGACTGCTGTCCAGTTTACAAGAGCACTCAATTGTGCAAATAGCATCCTGGGAGCCTTAACATCCATTTGAACAACTGCAACAAGTAAACAAGGACTTGATTGAACATCTCATCTGAAAGCACTCCCTGTGGTCTACACCAGGACAGTCATCTCAGATGGTGTGCTCAAATCTTGGGAATGGAGCTTGAATCCAGGACTCTGACCTACAGGCAATACTACCATATAGTAACTCGTATATTATATGCCCACTGGAAAAAGTCACCAGGATCACTGCACAAGACTAAGTTCTATGCTTTCTCCAGCCATTAGTCTGCCTCAACAGCCAACTGATCTACTTTTGTGTGATCAGTAAATTCCAAGATTAAGTTCCCTGTGCCCAAGTCCAAATCATCGGTGTAGTCACACAGAGAGCAAGTGAATTCACCACTGACTCCCGAGGTCACAGCACTTCCAACCCTTCTCCAGTCTGAGCAACATTCATTTGACCCAACTCTTTTTCCAGTTCATAAACCAACTTTCTATCCATGCTGTTACATTTTCTCTTCGGCATTACATCTAAATTTCTTTTTTAAACAAGCCTGTGATCAAATGCCTTCCAAAAGTCCATATGCCTACATTTACAGTATTCCGTTTATCTATCCAATTGTTCATTTAAGAAAAAACTTATTTATCAAACATGACTTGCCTTCAACAAATTCGTGGGGACTGTCCTTGATTAACCCATTTATTTCTGAAAGTTCACTAATTTAATTTTGTATTATGGATTCTAGGAATTTGCCCATAACTGACTTTACACCAATTGGTCTTTAGTTACCCAGATTATCCTTCTCTCCCCTCGTTTAACAAATGTACTACATTTGCCACTCTCCAGTACCACAGCACAATCTGAATATTTATGTGGATAGCATCATATCTAACGGTGAAGGTCAGGCTGCATCTGTGGGCAGTGAAACAGAGTTAACGTTTCAGGTCAATGATTTTTCATCTGAACTGGAAGATGTTAGAAATACTATAACTTCTTCCAGTTCTAATGAAAGGTCATCGACCTGAAATTTTATCTCTGTTTCTCTCTCCACACATGCTGCCTGATCTGCTGAGTGATTTCCAGCAGTTTCTGTTTTTATTGCAGATTTCTGGTCCTGGGGCATTGGGGGAAGGTGCGATCCGTACAAGCCAAATAGGTTACATCTCAACAGGGCCGGGGCCAATATTGTTGCGGGGAGGTTCGCTAGTGCTGTTAGGGAGGGTTTAAACTAGCTTGGCAGGGGATGGGAACCTGAGCGTAGATTCAGAAGGGAGAAAAGCAGAGCTAGAAATGTACAGCAGAAAATTAGTAAGCAAGTTTGGAAGGCAGAGGAAACAAAGGCTAGAAAATAAACAAAAAGGAGTTGGCAGTGCTTAATGTTATATACTTCAATGCAAGAAGTCTAGTGAATAAGGCAGATGAGCTGACAGCACAGATAGACACGTGAAAGTATGATATCATAGCTATTACTGAAACATAGCTTAGAGGGCAGGAATGGCAGCTCAACATTCCTGGTTGCATGGTTTCCAGACATGATAGAGAAGGGGATAAAAAAGAGGGTGGGGGTCGGGGGTTGCAATATCGGTTAAAGGAACAATTACAGCTGTGAGGAGGATCATCAAATGAGGTCATATGGGTTGAACTGAAGAACAAAAAATGGGGAGTGTACTATAGATCCCCGAACAGTCAGAGGGAGAAGAGGAGCAAATATGTATGCAAGTTTCTGAAGTGCAAAAACAATAGGGCAACAATAGGGGATTTCAACTACTCTAACATTAACTGGAATAGAATCAGTGTAAACGTTAGAGGGCGCAGAATTCTTAAAATGCATTCAGTAGAACCTTTTTAGCCAGTACGTAGCAAGTCCAACAAGAGAGGGGGCAATTCTGGACTTAGTTTTAGGGAATGAAGCTGGGCAGGTGGAAGGGGTATTAGTGGGAGAGCATTTTGATGGTAGTGATCATAATTCAGTTAGATTTAGTGCAATTATGGAAAAGGGCAAAGATAGACCAGGAGTAAAAGTTCTCATTTGAGGAAAGGCCAATTTTACTAAGCTGAGATGTGATTTAGCAAGAGTGGACTAGAAACGGGTACTTGAAGGTAAATTAGTGTCGGAGCAGAGGGAAGCATTCGAGGAGGAGATAGTGAGGGTTCAGAGCAAATACCTTTTCCACAAGAAAAAGGGTGGGACTCCCAAATCTAGAGCCCCCTTGGATGTCAAGGAGCATACCGGGTAAGATAATGCAAAAAAGGGAAATTTGTCAGACACCAAGAGCTCAATACTGCAGAAAGCCTAGAAGAGTATAGAAAGTGCAGGGGTGAAATTAAAAAGGAAATTAGGAAAGCAAAGAGAGGGCATGAAAAAATATTGGCAAGTAAAATCAAGGAAAACCCAAAGATGTTTTATTGATACATAAAGAGCAAGAGGATAACTAAGGAAAGAGTAGGGCCTATTAAGAGACCAAAAAGGTAACCTATGTGTGGAGGCGGAAGATGTGGGTATGGTTCTTAATGAATTCTTTGCGTCAGTCTTCACAAAAGAGGGGGACAATGCAGACATTGCAGTTAAGGAGGAGTGTGAAATATTGGATGGGATAAACATAGTGAGAGAGGAAGTATTAAAGGGGATTAGCATCCTTTGAAGTAGATAAATTGCCGGGCCCGGATTAAATGTGTCCCAGGTTGTTAAGAGAAGCAAAGGTGGAAATAGCGGAGGTTCTGACCATCATTTTCCAATCCTCTCTGGCTACAGGTATGGTGCCAGAGGACAGGAGGACTGCTAACATCGTAACCGTTGTTTAAAAAGGGAGAGAGAGATAGGCCGAGTAACTACAGGCCAGTCAGCCTAATCTCAGTGGTGGGCAAACTATTGGAAAAAATTCTGAGGGACAATATTAAGTCATTTAGAAAGGCACGTATTAATCAAGGACAGTCAGCATGGATTTATTATGGGGAGGTCATGTCTGACTAACTAGCAAGTGGAGGCATTTTTCCTGGTTATTGGCATAGGTGTGCAAAGATCTGCAGAACAGTCAGAGGCCTGGTAATCTCCCGGACATGCCTGCTATCATCTTATACCACCTGAACGGCAAAATACGGAACTTGCTGCAAACTTGTCTTGATTTTAAAAAAACTACATTGCCTGAAAGGGTGATGGAAGCATATTCAACAGTAACTTTCAAAAGGGAATTGGAAAATATATATATATTTTTTTTAAAAGTAATAATTTGCAGGGCTACAGGGAGAGAACAGGGGAGTGAAACTAATTGAATAGCTCTTTCAGAGGGCCGGCACATGCACAATGGGCCGAATGGCCTCTTTCTGATTAATTAAAATCGGAAATATGGAAAATTTAAAACAAAGCAAGGCTCCAAAAAAAACTGTAAACATTATGTAAAAAAGACAAAGGTTATTGAAGAGCTGCGGACAAAAGGAAAAGGAAACCCAGCAGAAATGCCATTAAATGGTGCCGGATGTATTTTTGAGTCAGTCAATCTGGAACCTTACATCAATGCGAACACAATTAAAAAAGCATGCTGAATTGTTTTTCCAATTCAGCGTTCCCTCTGCACTAGTTGCACACATCACAGTTCTCATGGCGCACAAGACTGGTAAATCAGCCCTCATATCTCAGCGCAAATAAGTACATTTAGAAGAGGAGGAAATAAGGGGAGGGAGAAAAGTTAAAATAATTACAGTAAGGTATGCACATTTTAAGAATGCTTCAAATGCTGAAGCTACATCACACTGCCTATTTGAGAGCCAAGTGAAAGCTTTTGAATGAAAACAGATGGGGCAATTTTCCATATTTGAGTCCATATCAGGCAGGCAGACCGATCGCTCAAAAGCGCCACCCAAAAGGAGCCATCTGATGCCCTTTTCACGGTACGACGCAATTTTAAATGAATTCTATGAGCTGCCAGCACGAAACACGCTCCCAAGAGGCAGCTTGCTGATGTGGCAGGCGGGATATCTGGCAGGGAGGCTGAATTTGACGAGCCATCAGCAGAACGTAAAAAGGGGAGGGGTGGAAGTGACTGGACTGAAAGGAGGCACCAGTTTACAGCAGCAGGCAAAATTTATTTGCAGGACCGAGATTAAACATGGATGCCTTTAGGGCTCAAAATCCACAAGAGACTGCAAAAACTAAAACATGCACCAAATCTGCTTCCTGCTTTCCCTGACCACATCCAAGGATCCCTTTAATGGACACTCAAAATGGCCGCCCCAACTTCTATCACCCATGTTTGGTGGGCAAGGACAGGAACTAACGGTAATCCGGTATTATCCCGATGCCTGTTTCTGGCGACTCCTCATTTGGCATCCATCTAAAAGTCAGAATGATAACTGAGAGCGATGAAGTGTTGCGTCCATTTCCTTTGTTATTTAGTCCTGCTAATGCCCCAATATGAATTGCAAACAGGGCAGGAAGGACATGAAAACATGCCCTCAGTGTTTCCCTTAATGGCCCTGCATAAACAGTAAGTCTTGCACAGGTCTATCAGATAACTGAACAAGCCACCGTCACAAGTAACCCCCTCCTGCACAACAGTCACTGCACTACAAGAATAATTCATTGTGTGAAATCTTCCAGGACATTTCAATCTGAAAAGATGCTACATAAATGCGAATATTAAATCATGAACTCACAATCTAAATCGTATAAATAAAATTAATCATCAATACATACCTGGGGGTTTTGTAGGAATATCTTTCATAGCATCAGCAAGGTCAAATAAATTGTCGTCCCCTGCAAGATAAAACACAAGTGTTGAAATCTCAATATCCCGAACTTATTACTTAAATTAGGATTCATGATCTCAACTCTTGCCTCCAAAAAGTAGTGTAATCCACCCGCCAAACCAGTTCTTGATCAGATATAAATACAATGCAGAGTGATTAGCTGGATACAAAGTTTCCTAGCCATTTTATCCTGGGAATAAAATCCCTGCATGTACCAATTGAACGCCTCACTGGACACTGGACACAAAGCATAAATTAGAGAGCCAATACAATAATCTACACGGATTTTAGCAAGGCTTTTGACAAGGTACCACATGGCAGACTGGTCAAAAAAGTAAAAGCCCATGGGATCCAAGGGAAAGTGGCAAGTTGGATCCAAAATTGGCTCAGAGGCAGGAAGCAAAAGGTAATGGTCAACGGGTGTTTTTGTGACTGGAAAGCTGTTTCCAGTGGGGTTCTGCAGGGCTCAGTACTAGGTCCCTTGCTTTTTGTGGTATATATTAATGATTTGGACTTAAATATAAGGGGCATGATTAAGAAATTTGCAGATGATACAAAAATTGGCCGTGTGGTTGATAGCGAGGAGGAAAGCCGTAGACTGCAGGAAGATATCAAAGGACTGGTCAGATGAGTAGAAAAGTGGCAAATCGAATTCAATCCAGAAAAATGTGAAGTAATGCATTTGGGGAGGGCAAACAAGGCAAGGGAATACACAATAAACGGGAGGATACTGAGAGGTGTAGAGGAAGTGAGGGACCTTGGAGTGCATGTCCACAGATCCCTGAAGATAGCAGGACAGGTAGATAAGATGGTTACAAAGGCATACGGGATACTTTCCTTTATTAGCCAAGGCATGGAATATAAAAGCAGGAAGGTTATGCTAGAACTGTATAAAACACTAGTTAGGCCACAGCTTGAGTACTGCGTGCAGTTCTGGTCACCACATTACAGGAAGGATGTAATTGCACTAGAGAGGGTACAGAGGAGATTTACGAGGATGTTGCCAGGACTGGAGAATTTTATCTATAAGGAAAGATCAGATAGGCTGGGGTTGTTTTCTTTAGAACAGAGGAGGCTAAGGGGTGATTTAATTGAGGTGTATAAAATTAAGAGGGGCCTAGAGTGGATAGGAAGGACCTATTTTCCTTAGCGAGGTCAATAACCAAGGGGCATAGATTTAGAGATTGGTAGAAGGATTAGAGGGGAGCTGAAGAAAAATTTTTTCACACAGAGGGTGGTGGGGGTCTGGAACTCACTGCCGGAAAGGGTGGTAGAGACAGAAACCCTCATCACATTTAAAAAGCACCTGGATATGCATCTAAAGTGCCATAACCTACAAAGCTACGGACCAAGTGCGTGAAAAGTGGGATTAGGCTGGGTGGCTCATTTTTGCCAGACGCGGACACGATGGGCCGAACGGCCTCCTTCTGTGCCGTAAATTTTCCATGATTTTCTATGAATAATCCTGAAAGGACGAGGAAAAAGCATATTTAAAAATCTATCCATCCGCTCTCCACAGACACGTGTACATATTAGAACTGGTTATGAAAGAGAGAGTCAGTCAGGGGTAGTTAAAATTGAGGCCGCAGTCTCTGACCATTAATACAGAAGCAGCCATTTTCAAAATTCAGCCCATCTTTCAAAGTGCATCAGCACGATGAATAGAACTGGTGTTTAGCTTGACGTTTATACATCAGATCCCTTTTGAAAGAAAGAACTTGCATTCATATAGCATTTTTGATATAGGAGCAATCTCGTGATGGTTCTTGTCAGCCAATTCACATAAGCATGACAAAAAAAAAACATACCCACAACTACCAAGGTATTTGGTTGATAAGTGGCCCAGGCAAGTGAAACAATAGCCCAGGTATTTGAAATGAGTATGTTTTGTAGCACCAGCCTCCAAAACATTCCTGTCTCTTCACTAAAGATAACAGAACTAGCATTTTAAATATCCCTTCCTTTTCCAAGATGTGCTTTATCTTAATTAGATCTTGAACAAATAAACCATGTTTATCCTCAGGCTCAGCATCTCAACCATTTTTATCTTAGCATAGCTGCAGCCTCCACTTTATAACTTCAGTCACCTTTGGTTTTATGTAGCAAGACAAAAAAGCCCCATTTCTGTCACACCCTTTTCACAGTTCTGTGCAAGAGATTTTTTAACAAAAATCATTTAGGGTATAAAAAAATCCCATGGCACTATTTGAAGAACAGCATAGGAGTTCTCCCTGCGTCTTGGGCAACATTTATCCCTCAACCAACACCTGAAACAGATGATCTGGTCATTTATTTAATTACTGTTTGTGGGACTTTGCTATGTGCAAATTGGCAGCCACGTATCCTACATTACAACAGTGGCTACACTTCAAAAAGTACTTCACTGGTTGTAAAGCACTTTGGGACATCTTGAGGTCATGAAAAGCGCTATATAAATGCATCTTTTTCTTTTATTTCTAATCTTTCTATAAGTCACCCGGTCTGGATGGGATGCATCCTAGGTTGCTCAGCGAAGTAAGAGTGGAAATTGTGGAGGTGCTGGCCATAATCTTCCAAACACCCTTAGATACGGGGTTGGTGCCAGAGGACTGGAGAATTGCAAATGTTACACCCTTGTTCAAAAAAGGATGCAAGGATAAACCCAACAACTATAGGCCAGTCAGTATAACCTCAGTGATGGGGAAACTTTTAGAAACGATAATCTGGGACAGAATTAGCGGTCACTTGGATGAGGGTGGATTGATTAACAATTCCATGCTGGCTTTCCCTAAAGGCAAATAGTGTTTAACTAACCTGATAGAGTTTTTTGATGAGATAATAGAGAAGGTCGATGAGGGCAATGCAGTTGATGTGGTGTATATATGGACTTTCAAAAGGCGTTTGATAAAGTGCCGCATGGTAGGCTTGTCATCAAGATTGAGGCCCATGGAGCAGTAGCAACATAGATACTGAATTGGCTAAGTGACGGAAAACAGTAGTGGTGAATGGCTGTTTATTGGACTGGAGGGAGGTGTACAGTGGTGTTCCCCAGGGGTCAATGCTGGGACCAATGATTTTCTTGATTATATATTAATGACTTGGATGTACAGGGCACAATTTCCAAATTTGCAGATGACACAAAACTTGGAAATGTAGTGAACAGTGAGGAGGATAGTGATAGACTTCAAGAGAATATAGACAGGCTGGTGGAATGGGCGGACATACGGCAGATGAAATTTAACGCAGAAAAATGCGAAGTGATATATTTCGGTAGGAAGAATGAGGAGAAGCAATATCAATTAGAAGGCACAACTCTAAAAGGGGTACTGGAACAGAGAAATCTGGGGATATACGTGCACAAATTGTTGAAGGTGGCAGGGCAGGTTGAGAAAGCATTTAAAAAAGCATACGGGATCCTGGGCTTTATAAATAGAGGCATAGAGCACAAAAGGATGGAAGTCATGATGAATCTTTATAACACACTGGTTCGGCCACAACTGGAGTATTGTGTCCAGTTCTGGGCACTGCACTTCAGGAAAGATGTGAAGGCCTTAGAGAGGGTGCAGAGGAGATTTACTAGAATGATTCCAGGGATGAGGGATTTTAATTTTGTGGATAAACTGGAGAAGCTGGAACAGAGACGGTTGCAAGGAGATTTGATGGAGGTATTCAGAATCATGAAGGGTCTAGACAGAGTAGATAGAGAGAAACTGTTCCCATTGGTAGAAGGGTCAAGAACCAGAGGACACAGATTTAAGGTGATTGGCAAAAGAACCAAAGGTGACATGAGGAAAAACTTTTTTACACAGCGAGTGTTTAGGATCTGGAATGCACTGCCCGAGGGGGTGGTGGAGGCAGATTCAATCATGGCCTTCAAAAAGCGAACTGGATAAGTACTTGAAAATAAAAAAATTTGCAGGGCTACGAGGATAGGGCGGGGCAAGTGGGACTAGCTGGATTGCTCTTGCATAGAGCCAGCGTGGACTCAATGGGCCGAATGACCTCCTTCCGCGCTGTAACCTACGATTCTCTCTACCTTTCCTATCAGAAAGCACTTCACATTTAAATAAAGTGGCCACAAAATTACCCACCTCCCCTGACCGATGCTCCTGCATTCTCCCATGTTCTCCTTAGTTTATCTCTCCTACTTTGATAGTCAGCAAATTGCTGGAATTGCATCTATGCTCTGTCACTTTATGTATATCCTTGCTAATACGTTTGTCCCTCAAACTGATGAGTCCATTTCACTCCCAGAATTCTGCCATTCATTCTCCTCCTCCCTGATCTCTGCCCTTCAAAAGTCTCTACTTTCCCCCTCTTTTGATGTATGCCTTCCATAAACAACCCCAACCCACTTGATTGTTGGAATTACTTTTATGCAAATTAAATGTGGGTGGTATCTTAAATCGATTCGAAAAGAATCGGAGAAAAAAAAAGCCGCTTGCAAATTCTAAACTTTCATTTAATAACTTAATTTTAAAGTAATGATATATTATGTTGTCGAACCATTTCCAGAAGTGTTCTGCAATATTGCCTGTGGAAATTTTCCAGATTATATTGTGCAGCAGAACAGGAATTAGAACAAAAAAAAATTCTGTGCATCCTTGCTTGCATGTGCACTGTGGTTTTAAAAGCTTGAAGAACAAACTCTCATTTATATGGCACCTTTCGCGACCTCAGGATGTTCCCAAAGCAGCTTACAGGCAATGAAGTACTTTTGGAGTGCAGTCACTGTTGTGATGTAGGAAACGCAGCTGCCAATTCGTACACAGCAAGGTCCCACAAACCTAAATGAGATATATGACCAGATCATCTATTTTAGTGATGTTGGGATAAATATTGGCCAGGACACCGGGGAGAACTCCCCTGGGGTTGGAGGCGGGGGGGGGAGGTGGGGAAGAAATATCCAGCGAGCCCAAAACCGCATCGCATACCAGTGTCAAGAAAAAATGGTTGTCCTTGCTTCTAATTGCATTGTTTCTTTCACATGAATCTCAGACCCTCCAAAAGGCAACAGCAATACCTCATTTACTTGACAGTGGTAAAGTCAGGGCCTCTGGTGACAGCACCATTCTAAAACAAACGCAGCAAAGGTGGTCACTTTTTGGGTGTTCACCTACCAACCAACCAGTAGGCTGGTTTAATTTCATTAAGAGACAGAGGTAGAGAAAAAAACCTCAACAGTTCAGCAATTCCCACCCCCATGAACCTATAGATTTCTGCAGGGAGAAATGAAAATCAGAAATCACATGTGGACGCCAATAGTTTAAAAGAAGGAAAGGAAGGGAAGATGATGAACCTTGTTAAAATACTGAAATCATGGACCAGTGATGCAAAGGCAAAATGAACACGGAAGCAAACAGGTTTTGAGATGAATCCCAGGAAAGTGTTCTATTCCACATCCAAGTCAGTTAAATAAATAGATTATATATACACACAACTGCTTCACGGCTTGTTTTGCCAATCATTAGAGGGTTGAACAATGATCAACTTCTTTTATCTGAGTAGCTTGGCAACAAACAAAGTGGATGATCCCAAGCTAAAAAGTTTACTTCAAAAAAAAAATGTGAAGCAAGCAGAAAGCTTCAGCTCACTGCAGATGAGGTACCATTAACTGGGTTTCTGGCATGTGTGGAAATTTCTCCAGAAAAAAAAAAATTTCATTGGGATTTTAACATGAAATTTATTTAGCACACAGGAGGCGGCAGAAGTGGCAACGTGATCGTAAATTGGTCAGGACCCCAAAAGCCACTGTTGGCATCTCCTAGGAAGTGACTCAAGATCAGCATTAGAATTACACTGGGATTAGAACGCATCCATTCAGCTGTCAGATTTTGAATGAGCTCCCCATATAAGTAGATTAATCTGGAAACTGACACTGATTTATTTTAAGATAGGTATGCACTTCATAGAAACAAAAGTGGAATATATATTCACAAAAAAGTCTGAGGAACATACAATTGTGTTTAATGAGGCGATAAAAGCCAAGCATAAAAGCATTTTTGTCCCAGTTAGCTAAAATTAAAATCTGTTAACTTCCAGTTCATTTTCCTTTCCCTTTCCAACCAATTATCTAGGAGGGAGGTGAACACCAAGGGGGAGATGGGCCAACATGGACCCATTTTTGAAAATTAAATTTAAAACATTGAAGTGTAGAAAATTCTAAGAAAAAGATTTGGTTTACATATTGCTGCAGTTGCAGAACATTTGCACAATGGGACACTAATGACTGTAGTAGCTGTTCATACCCCTCCCTACATTACAACAAAGACTAGACTTCAAAAGTACTTCACTGGCCGTGAAGAGCTTTGGGACATCCCGAGGTCCTGAAAGGTGTTATATAAATTCAAGGTGAGGTGAGAGTGACTGCCCTTGACATCAAGGCAGCATTTGACCGAGTGTGGCACCAAGGAGCCCTGGTAAAATTGAAGTCAATGGGAATCAGGGGGAAAACTCTCCAGTGGCTGGAATCATACCTGGCACAAAGGAAGATGGTAGTGGTTGTTGGAGGCCAGTCATCTCAGCCCCAGGACATTGCTGCAGGAGTTCCTCAGGGCAGTGTCCGAGGCCCAACCATCTTCAGCTGCTTCATCAATGAACTTCCCTCCATCATAAGGTCAGAAATGGGGATGTTCGCTGATGATTGCACAGTGTTCAGTTCCATTCGCAACCCCTCAAATAACGAAGCAGTCTGAGCCCGCATGCAGCATGGACAACATCCAGTCTTGGGCTCATGTGTGGCAAGTAACATTCGCACCAGATAAGCCAGGCAATGACCATCTCCAACAAGAGTCTAACCACCTCCCCTTGACATTCAACGGCATTACCATCGCCGAATCCCCCACCATCAACATTCTGGGGGTCACCATTGACCAGAAACTTAACTGGACCAGCCATATAAATACTGTGGCTACGAGAGCAGGTCAGAGGCTGGGTATTCTGTGGTGAGTGACTCACCTCCTGACTCCCCAAAGCCTTTCCACCATCTACAAGGCACAAGTCAGGAGTGTGATGGAATACTCTCCACTTGCCTGGATGAGTGCAGCTCCAACAACACTCAAGAAGCTCAACACCATCCAAGATAAAGCAGCCCGCTTGATTGGCACCCCATCCACCACCCTAAACATTCACTCCCTTCACCACCAGCGCACAGTGCCTGCAGTGTGTACCATCCACAGGATGCACTGCAGCAACTCGCCAAAGCTTCTTCGACAGCACCTCCCAAACCCGCGACCTCCACCACTTAGAAGGACAAGAGCAACAGGCACATGGGAACAACACCACCTGCACGTTCCCCTCCAAGTCACACACCATCCCAACTTGGAAATATATCGCCGTTCCTTCATCGTCGCTGGGTCAAAATCCTGGAACTTCCTTCCTAACAGCACTGTGGGAGAACCGTCACCACACGGACTGCAGCGGTTCAAGAAGGCGGCTCACCACCACTTTCTCAAGGGCAATTAGGGATGGGCAATAAATGCCGGCCTCGCCAGCGACGCCCACATCCCATTAACGAATAAATAAAGTGTGTGCTTCTTTCTCAACTTGTTTCACTGCATTCCTTTGGATTTATAACAATTGCCTCATGAAATTGTTTGACAGCTTTCTAATTGGAATTTGTAACGATTCATGTGTTCATAAAATAATAAATTTTTTTGAAAAAAACATGCTTTTGCTACCTCTAGACTTGACCGTTCTAATGCTCTCCTGGCCAGCCTCCCACCGTCTAAACTTCAGCTTATCCAAAACTCTGCTGCCCGTATCGTAACTTGCACCAAGTCCCATTCACCCTTGTGCTCACTGACCTACGCTGGTTCCCGGTCTGGCAATGCCTCGAATTTAAAATTCTCATCCTGTTTTTCAAATCCCTCCATGGCCTCGCCCCTACCTATCTCTGTATCCTCCTCCAGCCCTACAGCGCTCCAAGATCTCTGTGATCCTCCAATTTTGGCCCCTAGCGCATCACCAATTTCTGTCGCCCCACCATTGGTAGCCGTGCCTTCAGCTGCCTGGGCCCTAAGCTCTTAAATTCCCTCCCTAAATCACTTCCTTCTCCTTTAAGATACTCCTTAAAATCTACCTCTGCAACCAAGCTCTGTAACCTGCCCTCAAATATCGCATGAGGCTCGGTGTCAAATTTTGTCTGATAACGCTCCCGAGTGTTGCCTTGGGATATTTTACTACAGTAAAAGGCACTATATAAATTCAAATTTGTTTTGTTCGGGTAAAGTAACAACTGCATTTTAAAATCTCTTACCCATCAGATATCTCCAAGCTCATATGGAGTATTATTAGATATCAGACCTCACAGATCTCTAGTTCAACTTTTATTTTGCCCACTCTATCTCTCTCTCTCTCTGAATAATTTTAAGAATTTATGAGCTAGTGGGAGTCACATCACTTAGTAAATTTTTCATTTCACTGCCCTTACAGGCACAGAAGGGCAGTGACTTAGAAGACTTCCACAAGCATGTGGTATAGTACTAGTGGGCCAACAAAAAAATTCTGGAAATACACAATGGGGGTCGTAATAATCTAACCCGCCTGGTGGGAAACTAACGGTTCAGTTGCCTGTTTTGCACCCATGCCTGATTTTATTTCCCATTGACTTCAGTGTGTATAGGGGGTGTGGCCCACCAGGCGGCCACGGCTAGAATTGCCCCCAATAAGTCGGTCAGCATTTGTGAAGCGAAAAGATGGAACAGCAGTTCTCACAAGGCGTCTGTCCGAAAATTGCCCCGTCTTTTCTTTTCAGACCTGCTGTGTATTCTCAGCATTGGTGTTTTTTTCCTCCCTGTTTTACATCAGCTGACTGGTTTCTGCTTTATCTGAAAGGTTCCAAAACCCATCTTTAGTTAGGCACTTCCCTCCATTTCACCTCATAAGACAGAAGTAGTCGGAGTATCTGAAACAATGCAGGTGAGATCAGGAACGATCAGGTGCCATTCCATAGACAGCGTTAAGTCTTACAAGGATATTCTAGTACTCTCACGGTTACCAAAATGACTTTTTATATTATAGAGAATTTACAGCACAGAAACAGGCCATTCAGCCCAACTGGAATGCTGGTATTTACTCTCCACACGAGCCTCTTCTCACCCTACTTCATCTAACCCCAACAGCATATCCATCTAGAGACATGAGCACAAAATCTAGGCTGACATTCCAGAGCAGTACTGAGGGAGTGCTGCATTGTTGGAGGTGCCATATTTCGGATGAGACGTTAAAACGAGGTCCTGGCTGCCCTCTCAGGTGGATGTAAATGATCCCACGGCACTATTTCTAAGAAAAGTAGGGGAGTTCAGGAACAGAACAAAAAGAGAGATGTCTGCAATAGAGTGGAGGGCAGGAGTAATTAAATGACAAACAGTAATGGTACAAGGCAAAATAAGATCAACATTTTTTAAATTCATTCATTCATGGAATGTGGGCATCACTGGCAAGGCCAGCATTTATTGCCCATCCCTAATTGCCCTCAAGAAGGTGGTGGTGAGCCGCCTTCTTGAACCGCTGCAGTCCGTGTGGTGAAGGTTCTCCCACAGTGCTGTTAGGAAGGGAGTTCCAGGATTTTGACCCAGCGACGATGAAGTAACGGCGATGTAATTCCAAGTCAGGATGGTGCGTGACTTGGAGGGGAACATGCAGATACTGTTGTTCACATGCGCCTGCTGCCCTTGTCCTTCTAGGTGGTAGAGGTTGCAGGTTTGGGAGGTGATGTCAAAGAAGCCTTGGCAAATTGCTGCAGTGCATCTTGTAGAGGGTACACACTGCAGCCACGGTGTGCCGGTGGTGAAGGGAGTGAACGTTTAAGGTGGTGGATGGGGTGCCAATCAAGCAGGCTGCTTTGTCCTGGATGGTGTCGAGCTTCGAGTGTTGATGGAGCTGCACTCATCCAGGCAAGTGGAGAGTATTCCATCGCACTCCTGACTTGTGCCTTGTAGATGGTGGAAAGGCTTTGGGGAGTCAGGAGGTGAGTCACTCGCCGCAGAATACCCAGCCTCTGACCTGCTATGTAGCCACTGTATTGATGTGGCTGGTCCAGTTACATTTCTGGTCAATGGTGACCCCCAGGATGTTGATGGTGGAGGATTCAGCAATGGTAATGCCGTTGAATGTCATGGGGAGGTGGTTAGATTCTCTCTTGTTGGAGATGGTCATTGCCTGGCACAAAAGTTACTTGCCACTTATGAGCCCAAGCCTGGATGTTGTCCAGGTCTTGCTGCATGAAGGCATGGACTGCTTCATTATCTGAGGGGTTGCGAATGAAGCTAAACACTGTGCAATCATCAGCGAACATCCCCATTTCTGACCTTATGATGGAGGGAAGGTCATTGATGAAGCAGCTGAAGATGGTTGGGCCGAGGACACTGCCTTGAGGAACTCCTGCAGCAATGTCTTCGGGCTGAAATGATTGGCCTCCAACAATCACTACAATCTTCCTTGGTGCTAGGTATGACTCCAGCCACTGGAGAGTTTACCCCTGATTCCCATTGACTTCAATTTTACGAGGGCTCCTTGGTTTCAGCCAGGATGCTGTCGGGGCCCATTGCCTTTGCTGTATCCAGGGCACAATGAGACAACAGAAACAAAAGATGGCTCCAGAAGAGGTGCAAATGATTACAGCATAATAGCAGGGGAGAAGGGAAGCATGTTTCCAGCATTCTCTCTATTTCCGATTTCCAGCATCCGCAGTGTTTTGCTTTTAATTACTTTGTATGCAATGCAAACATGGTGGCCAAAGCACAGATGCTGCTCTCGCTTGATCCAAACTATACAAGTAGTACATAAATCACTATCAGTTATGCTGCAGAGGCGTCTAAGAAACAAACATCCACTATCCCATATTTGGCTAAAATCATTATCCGTTGATATTGCTCAAACAGAACAGCAGCAAGAAAATCTCTTAACAGTCAACATCTTCAGGAGGGGGAGGGCAGCATTGGCAGAGAAAGGCACTGCTCCATTAAAAGAAAAAAAAATTGAAAATTGAATCACCGTCATGTGAACCAACTTCCGTTTACGCAAGAGATCGAGATGGTTCAAATGCTGCTGCACTCACAAACAAAACTTATAGGAAGTGAAGGAGAGCAGGGAAAAGGCAAGAAAATATCCCATTAATGCTATACCAGTTTACAACATGGACTAACAGAGACAACCCTGTCCAGATGGTGAAATTTGCATTAAAACTTTTTGTATGGTAAATTTTAATCTAATTGAAAGATCAGCCTCTGATAATAGATTACAAATTTGCAAAATCAAGGCCCAGTGAAAGACACCATTGAGAATTCAGGAGTAGAAATGAGGAAAAGAACAACCAGGGACTAAATACTCAGAGCAATAAACTAGTGATTCCTCAGTTAATTGTACAGTATATTGTTAATATGGACATTTAACTAATGGACAAGTACTTAGCTTCTGAAGCTTTCCTGTGTTGCATCAAAAACAACCTATAATAGTTTGGAAATATTATGGCACAATACTCATCCAGAGCAAATTGTACAATGCCCACCATAAAATATTAACATACCAACTTTATCAGGTTCTTAAAATCCCATTTCACAACATCACATTAAAAACTAGAAAACCATTAACCCAGAACTTATATCTGTGGGGACCCATTCCTCATATTCTTAAACAAAATTTCAAAAGTAAGACAGCAAAATTGAGCTGGGTGAAAAGTAAACGTAAAAGGATTTTGAATCTTAGAAATTCTCTACCCCAGAGGGCTGTGGATGTTCAGTCACTGAGTACGTTCAAGACTGAGATTCATAAAATTTTTGGACACTAAGGGAATCAAGGGATAGGGAGGAAAAGTGGAGTTGAGGTTGAAGATCAGCCATGATTTTATTGAATGGTGGCCCTACTCCTATTTCTTATGTTATGTTCTAGGCTAGGGTTAGGGCCACTAAAGGATACACATGATAAACTCACAGGTAATGACAAAGAAATAACAGAATTATTAAATAATTACTTTGCCTCAGCATTTACCAGGGAGACCAACATGGTAGGTATGACATTAGAACAGATCAAAAAAGATACAAAGACATTTAAGATAGAGGGGGGGGGGGGTGGGGAAGATAATTGATAAACTAATCAAACAGAGAGGATAAAACCCCTGATCTGGATGGATTGCATCTGCACATATTAAAAGAAGTTAGGGGAGAGATAGCAGAGACACTATTACATATATATAAAAAATCATTAGAAAAGGGAATAGTGCCAGAGGACTGGCGGACAGCTAATGTGATTCCTATATTTAAGAACAGAGACAGAACCAGTCCAGGGAACTACAGACCAATTAGCTTAACATGGTAGGAAAGATAATGGAATCCTTATTCAAAGATGTAATAGAAAAATATCTAGAAACTGGAAATCTAATAAATAGTCAGCATGAATTTCAAAAGGGAAGGAAATGCTTGACCAACCTTATTGAATTCTTTGAAGAATTAACAGAAAGAGTAGACAAGGGTAATGTGGTAGATGTAATATATTTGGATTTTCAAAAGGCCTTTGATTAGGTACTGCATTGTAGACTCATGAGTAAGGTCAGAGCATGTGGAGTAATGGGACAAGTAGCAAAACAGAAAACAGAGTTGGGGTTTAAAGGTAGTTACTCAGACCAACAAAAGGTGGGAATTGGTGTACCACAAGGATCAGTGCTCGGACCACTGTTGTTCACCATTTACGCAAAAGATTTGGACTCGGGAATCTGAAGTACAATTTCAAAAATTGCGGACCACCAAACTGGGAGGTATAGTTAATTCCGAGAAGGACTGCGACAAAATACAGGAAGGCATTAATAAACTTGTAATTGGCAAATGAATTTCAATATAGACTAGGTGCGAGGTATTACATTTTGGTAGGAAGAATAAGGGGGGCACATACTGCTTGAATAAGTCTAAATGGGGGTAGAGCAGCAGAAGAATCTGGGGGTACAGATGCACAAATCACTAAAAGTAGCAATGCAGGTTCGTAAGGCCATAAAGGCAAACCAAGCACTGTGATTCATTTCTAGAGGTATAGAATTGAAAAGCAGGGAAGTTATGTTAAGCTTGTATAGAACCTTGGTTAGACCAGACTTGGAGTACTGTGAACAGTTCTAGTCTCCATATTGTAAAAAGGAAACAGGCAATGGGGAAGGTGCAAAAAATATTTACAAGGATGATACCAGAACTGAGAAGTTATACCTATCAGGATAGATTGAGCATGCTGGGGCTTTTCTCTCTAGAAAAAAAAGAGTAGAATGAGGGGTGACCTGGCAGAGGTCTAAGATTATGAAAGGGTTCAATAAGGTACACATAGTAAAGATGTTTCCATTTGCTGGTGATACCAGAACTAGGGGATAATTATAAGAAAGTAATTTGCCAATTACATGCCCCATCCAAAAGCGAATTCAGGAGAAGTTTCTTTACCCAGAGAGAGGAACTCGCTACCACAAGGTGTAGTTGAGGCGACTAGCATAGATGCAATTAAGGGGAATCTAGATAAACACAGGGGAGAAAGGAATAGAAGGATATGCCGACAAGATAAGATGAAGTAGGGAGGGAGGTAGCTCGTGTGGAGCATAAACACTGGACCTGATGGGCCGAATGGCCAGTTTCTGTGCTGTAATCTATGCAAAAATCTAGGGGTCAGGAAATGAAAATACTCAACAAAGGATAATCAGAATCTGAAGAAAAAAAGTTAGTGATAAAAATTAATCCCAAAATGTTTAACTTCCAATCAATCTGCTGCACCTTTCCAACTGTTTCTTTACTGTAGAAACTAGAAAACACAAAGAGCTATTAACAGGTCTCTAATAAATCTGTGCGATGCCCTTCCCTCAACATCCTTTTTTAAAAAAAAGAGAAAATTCCCTGCATAAACATTACCACGAGAAACTTAAGTTAGGAAACTTCAGCCAGAGTAATTATTGCATCCTACCAATGCCTTAAGATATTTTTTCTAACAATATACACTTGTACAAGCCAAGTAATTAACAATGGAGTGGGATGGGGCAAGGCCAGAGTGGAGGCTACTGCAGGGTCCAAGCAATTGGTTTATAAGAAAATCAGATCAAAAGGCAAAAAAAAAAACGTTGGAAATAGCACAAATTTGAAATAAAGGCAAAATGCAACATTGCTGCTAGAATTTGACACAACCACCAGATCCTGGCAGGAATCCCAAAAGTACATTGAGTGTAGGCCCTGGCGGGAATCCCAACAGTACATACATCAAATACTATGTCAAGAGAAAAACACAGTTTGGGACTAAGGGGGCAATGTAAACCTAACCCGCCCATCGGGAAACTGACTGGTTCGGGTGCTGGTTTTACACCCCGCCTGATTTTAGTCAATGGCAAGTAATATCGGTCAGGGTGTAAAACCAGCGTCCCACCTGATCCTGTGGGTTTCCCTCCCGCCAAGTTACTTTAACATTACTTGCTAAGTATTTTGTTCAGGCTCTCTACAACATTCAAACAATCTTGCGAAGAAAGATTAAGAGTGCAACCATCTCCTACCCTCAATGCCCCATGGTTTAGGTTAAGTCAGATTCAGCATAGATTGGCATATTCAAGTATACTGAGCATAAGGAGCACAGCCCTTCAGGTTTTGTACAGCTCCAAATGTCAGTGACAAATACTGCATTCAGTTTAAAGGTGTTGCCTGAGCAGAGTGCAATACAGCTTCATGATGATAGCCGCGTACTTGCACTCAACTGGTTTGGCAATGTAGCTTAGCTTGAAATATTACAATCACTGGGGGAGGTAGCCCAAGGTACAGCTGGCATAACTCATTATATTGGCACGCTATTGAAATACTGAATCCTCATTACGGCACCAGCAACTTGCAATTATATAGTGCCTTTAACATAGGAAAACGTTCCGAAGAGCTTCACAGGAGTGTAATCAGACATAAATTAACACCGAGCCAAAGGAGATATTAGGATGGGTGACTAAAAGTTAGGTTTTAAAAGGAGGGCCTTGAAGGAGAGAGAGATGGAGAGGTTTCGGGAGGGAATTCTAGAGTTTAGGCCTCTATGACTGAAGGTACGGAGACCAATGGTGGGGCGAAGTGTTGTGGGGATGCACAAAACGCTAGAGTTGGAGGAACGCAGAGTTCTTGGGAGGGTTGTAGGACTGGAGGAGATGGCAGAGATAGGGAGGGGTAAGGCCATGGAGGATTTTAAAATGGAGTCATTGGTGGACCGAGAGCCAGTGTATGTCAGCGAGCACATGGGTGATGGGTGAGCGGGACTTGGAGCATGTTAGGATACTGCCAGCAGAGTTTTGATGAGCTCAAATTTATGGAGGGAATTGGAATAGTTGAGTCTAGTGAGACACGTAAAAGGCCCAGAGGCCTCCGTGACATGCCCACCTTCTCTTGCAGCCGAGTGTAGATTTGCTACCCACCATTAGCCCATCTGTGGGGCACAATGTCTCCTTTTGCTGGACATTAAAACATGAGTTAAGGGAATGCTACTTGGAGGCAGGATTATCCATCCATCCACCATACAGCAAGTGAAAAGGAGTTAGTAATAGCGAACATCTGGTCACATGATGATTGTTCTTCACATGGGGAAGAGCAAGCCTTTACTTGGTAACTATCCACAGAGGTATGACTCTTAAGTGTGTGCAGGAAATCATAGCTGCAGACTTGCATTCCACTATGTGCAGTCTGCAGCATGCCTGAAAGTAGCTGTTGAGTAAAATGACAGGTTACAATTTCACCCTTGATTAATTAACACTGACCTGATTTCAGCATAAATAATCTATTACTAATGAGCAAATTCCACTTACACAGGGCAAAAGCAAACCAGTTTTCTCACCGTTACCTATTAGAGTTGGCACAGCACTGGAATGTTAGCAGGAATGTTTTTTTTCCAGTTTACAAGTTGTTGCCTTTTGGTATAGCCGACTCCCTCAAAGATTTTCTTTTACAGATAAGTGCGGGGTAGCAGGGAAGGAGGTTGTGAAAGGGAGAGAAGCAGACATAAGCCAGCTGCAGCTTTCTCAAGTTACAAATTAGTTAGTTCAAGGTCAACTTGTATTCGTGGCTTTGTTTGTGCAGACACTCCTGGTAACACAGCTTGCCATCCTAAATAGGCCAGTGGAGGCCTTCTGTTGTATTTGCCGAAATTGCTAGCAGCCTCTAGTGGTAAAATGGCATACTACAACAGTACACGACTGATCTAGAAAGGGAAATTTTCCTCTTCCACCCTTTTTTCCTTCCACCTCCTCCTCCTCATCCCAAACAGCAGAAAGGTGCAGTGCTCCCAAAACGCGAAAGGTGCAGATCACCTATAATTTGCTACCCTTGGCCGCTAACCGGGCCCAGGCATACCCCTGCCCTAGGTAGGGCCTTGTGCTGGGAAACGTGGGAGGATACAAGAGTGTAGATACATCCAGGAAGCCCCAAGGCCTGAGGATCCTGCTGGTAGAGGAGAAAATTAACTTACCTAATAAGGTAAGGAATCTTACAACACCAGGTTATCTAATAATGCTTACCTAATAATGTTTTCCTCTTCAGGGCACACCCAGGTCCTTTTCAGACTCACCAGTCAGAGGGTCCCAGCTCGAGCCCTCCCATTAGCTTCTTTGGGACACCCTTGCATTTGGGGGCCATTGGCATACATGTGAGGAAATTGAAGGAGGGCTAGGAACATGAGTAGGCCATTCGGTCCCTCAAGCCCATTCCACCATTCAATCAGATCATGGCTGATCTGTAACTCAACTCCACTTATCCACCATTTTTCCATATCCTTCAGTACCCTTACCTAACCAAAAGAAAATCAATCTCCAATTGTCCTAGCATCCACAGCCTTTTGGGGGGGGAAAGCGAGTTCAAAATTTCCACGGCCCTGTTTGAGAAAAAGCGTTTCCCGATTTCGCTCTTGAATGGCCTAGCTCTAATTTTAAGATTATGACCACTTGATCTGGATTTCCCCCAGCAAAGGATATAGTTTCTTTGTATCTATCGAATCCCTTTCTCATTTTAAACACCTTGTAGATCACCCCTCAACCTTCTAAACTCAAAGGGAATACGGCAAGATTATGCAACCTTGCCTCAATTTAACCCTTTAGTCCCTGGTATCGTTCTTGTGAATCAGCGTTTCCAAGGCCTAAATATCTTTCCTGAGGTTCTGTGCCCAGAAACTGAGCGCAGTACTCCAGATGGGGTCTGACCAAAAGCTCTGCATAACTGATGCATCGCTTCCTCACTTTTGCATTCCAATCCCCTTGAGAAAAAGGCCAGCATTACACTAATCTTTTTGATGAACTTTTTGTACCTGAGCGCTAGCTTTTAGTGACGACCCATCTCACCTCATTTCCATAGCAATGCTGGGTCTCCTTCCTCTTTGTCTCTCCACAGCACCTGGGAACTGAGTGTTCCCTAGGCATAACGATGACAAAAATCAGCTCCTCGATCTTTTGAAAGCATTGGACCAGAATATCTACACAATTTTTAAACACGAATCTCATTTTGTGCACATTTTCGTTTCCCTTCAAATTTTAAAATTGCCTGCTTACTTCACTTTTTGTGAAGTAAAATGTTGTGAAGTGGTTTTATTTTGAAGGTCAAATTTAGATAGAGAAGGAAAATCCCATCGCTGCTGAGTTAAGTTCACGGATGTTAGAAATGCCTTAGCAATTGGGTCAAATGCAATTTTTATTAACAATTCCAGCATTTTTCAAAGTTTTTTTGGGGGGCAGGGGGGGAGGGGATTACATTCTGTGATTCCACCTCTTTCCCTTGAAAATCACAGTGATGCAGAATAAAGAGCGAGGACTCAGTGGAAACTTTTGGGTTTGAATATATGATGCAGTGCGTGGTTTTAAAGGTGTACAGTGGTCAAGGACGTCTGGTTCCTGTGCCAACACCAGCATACAGTCTGCTCCAATATCTTTCACTCAGAGAGCCTGAGCTGGATGCCACTAAAAGTAAAACCTCTTCAGTGAATTAAAATTACATCTTTACAAACAAGTGGCAGAGTCACATTCCTGCTGCATTTTACTTGCTCTGAACTGGACTAGACAGCAATTCGTGACTCATGGGTTCTCATTCCACACCTAGTGTGAAGTATTGTTTTAAAAAACAAAGCTATAATGATTAAACCATCTCTCGCACACAAAGTATCAAAACAACGTAGTGTATATCTGCAGACATGCACACACAAATCAAAATAATTTACATGCGTATCAGGTTCCCATACTCACCGGTGTCATTAATACCCAGCATAGGAGCAGCTGCAGAAAAAGGATAGAAAAAAAAATAGGAAAAGCCATTACTGTTAAGTGCGAAAGCAAGCAGTTAACACCAAAACTTTTAAGCCCAACAGTTCTGCACGAGTGTGAATCGGCAGACATGCAAAGAAACACCAAGCATAATTAAAATGGCTAAGCAGAAGCAGCTGAAGCACTAAAGGTAAGTTTTGTTGTCTCACCATTTTAGTCACAGTTTGCTCGTGTTTACTATATCTCACCTAAGTGGCCGTTGTTTTTGGAAAACACACGGTGGGGGGGGGTGGGGGATCAGATTATTCAAGCAGGGAGTTTAATGTCCAAGGCAATCTTGGTCTTACCGCATATCCATGCTCAAACACACTTTCCAGCATAATTCACTGGATAGTGATCTGGAATGAGAAAGGTGTCTCAGGGGTCCTGATGCAGCTTTCCTATTGCCACTCCAACCAAATCAGCTAACTTACAGCTCCTTGAACTGTACAACTTAGAAACACACCAGGCGCTGCCATTAAGGCACTGGGGAAGCTGTGTCAGTTTATATATACTGGCAATGCCCACGGCTGACTATAGTGCCCTATCAGCCAGGCCACTCAGCTAGCATACAATATTACGAGGAATGATTTCTATTACTGTACGTTAAAAAGGATTTCACAACAAGTAAGGAATTTTCATACATTTGTCATTAAAAACTAAACCAGGTCTGCCAAGTCGGTATAAAAAGGTCCCACGACCACCATTCGAAGAAGAGGAGCAGAATTCTCCCAGGTCCTGATCAATATTTATCCCTCAACAATCATCACTAAAACAGATTATCTAGTCATTATCTAATTGCTGTTTGTGGGACTTTGCTGTGTGCAAATTGTCTGCCACATTTCCCTACATTATGACAGTGACGGCATTTCAAAAAAGCACTTAATTGGCTGTGAAGCACTTTGAGACATCCTGAGGTTGTGAAAGGCACTATATGAAAGAACTTGCCTTTACATATACACACAACGTGGGGGGGGGGGGGGGACGGACGGACGGGCAGGGGGAAGGGAGGGACGGAGTGTGCACACAGACACAAACAAAGGAAATAGAAATTAAAAAAATAGAAAGAAAGAACTATAAATGAAGAACATGCATTTTATATGGAGCTTTTCACGACCTCAGGACTTTCTAGCTCATTTCACAGCCAGTGAAGTTTTTGCAGCGTAGCCACTGTTGCAATGTACAGAAATGCAGCAGCCAATTTGTACACAATGAACTCTTACAAATAGTAATGAGATAAATGGCCAGATCAGCTGATGTACTCAGTGAAGCCTGGTTATAAAAGGATTGCATAACAGAAGGACAGATCGCATGGGCCAAAGATGCAGTGCTAAACTCAAACTTAAAGGTAAAGTAGGATAGGATAATACGGGATAGAATAGGACATGCTAGGATAGCATCAGATACTATTAAAACAGAATATATGCCAGAAATTATGAATAGATGGAAATAAGCACTTAAAACCACAAAGCAAAAAAGCAAAGGAATTTCAACACGTCACTTATTAAATTGGGTTACAGGAACTACACGTCTACCGGAGACAAAAATAGTCAACCTATTTTCTTATCATCTTGTCACTGTTCCCATTTATGCCATTGGAGGACTACATTTTAGAGTTCTAATCGTAGCTCTCTGGATCCACAAAAATTGAGGTCCTGGACACTGCCAGAGATTCAGGGTCCCAATAGCATCTGAAGTACGTGAGTGTCACTGACTACCAATTATCAATGTAAAACCAATAAGTGGCCACATTCCTTCCAACTCAAATATGGTAACTTCTTGTATTAAAAAGGACAGTCTGAGGAAAAGCTGGTTAACTTTAATTTAGGAAAATGTTTCTAAAACAGTGCCTCGAAGATACATTTAGATTAAGAAATGTTTTATAATCGTAGAACACTCAACTCAAGTATAAAGAAACTGATGCACCCACAGTGAAGGCTGGTCATAATTCCAGTGTTCTCCTGGCCTGCCTCCCACCGTCCGTAAACTTCAGGTCATCCAAAACTCTGCTGCCCGTGTCCTAACTCGCACCAAGTCCTGTTCAGCCATCACCCCTGTGCTTGCTGACTTTCATTGGCTCCTGGTCTGGCAACACCTCGAATATAAAATTCTCAACCTAGTGTTCAAATCCCTCCATGGTCTCACCATTCCCCATCTCTTGAACCTCCACCAGACCAACAACCCTCCGAGTTCTCGGCACTCCTTCAATTCTGGCCTCTTGCGCATCCCCGATTTCCATCATCCCACAATTGGCGGTCGTGCCTTCAGCTGCCTCGGCCCTAAGCTCTGGAATTCCGTCCCTAAACCTCTCCACTTCTCTCTCTCTCTCTCTCTCTCTCTTCCTCCAAGCTTGCCTCTTTGACAAAGCTTTTGGTCACCTGTCCTAATATCTCCTTATATGGCTCGCAATCAAATTTTGTCTGATAACACTCCTGTGAAGCGCCTTGGGACGTTTTACTATGTTAAAAGGTGCTATATAAATGCAAGCTGTTGTTATAAAGGACTACATAACAGAGGGATAAATGGCATGGACTAAAGAAAGGGTGCTAAACTCCAACTTTAATGGGAAGATAGGATAGTAATGTGATAGCATCAGATTTCAATAAAACAGAAGCCAAAAATTATTGCATATGGATGAAAATAAGCACTTAAAACCACAAAGCAAACAAAAATGGAAAATGTAGGGAGCAAGAAGAATTCTTTAATAGTGTGCACTGCCAAGGAGATCAAAAATTAGAATAGAAATTAGTCTGACGAGAAGCAGAAATGGAGACATATACTCCTCCTCCTACTGCCTCCATGGTACAAGTGACCTCGTAATCTCTTGGCTGGGGGAGGTGGCAGGGAGAAGAGAGAAGAAAAGGAAGTAACCAAATTCCTGTTCCTAATCTAACGCTGGAAAGTGAACATGGACAGGTAACAACAGAATTTGGCTGGGCTGCAGTGCCCGCCACAGTCAACTAGGCTACCAATACATGCTGCCTAGGTTCACACATTTAAGATTGCCAACTTGGTCAATTATCCGAAAGCTGCCAGTAGCACAGAAGATGTCACCCAGCACGAGTCATCGTTGGAAATATAAATGTACTGTAATTATATGGTACTTCAAAATGACATTGGAAAACCTACAAAAAAACAATCTAACAGCAAGAAAAATGTAGCAGAGCCGTGACACATCTCGCTGGAGACATGGGTTGGTGGTCCAGAGGTTTGCATGTTCCACTTAGAATTCTACATCCACTAAGCTCCTAATCACAACCATACCACCATGGAGAGGTGCCAAGACACTTCCTTCAGGGAGCGAAATAAAGTAATTAATTTATTTAAAGGACTCCGTAATATCTACAGGAAATCAGTATTCTTTCACCTCCCCCTCACCCCCCAATCACCCTCCAAGGAGAATTGAATGTGGAGAACAAGGTCCATATTGCAGCATATCAAGGTTGCATTGAGCAGAAGAGATAATGAAGTGGTTAAAAAATAAAACAACTTGCATTTATATAGCGCCTTTAACTTGGTAAAAGGTTCGAAGGCATTTCACTTTTAAAAAAACAATTCGTTCATGGGATGTGGGCGTCGCTGGCGAGGCCGAGATTTATTCCCCATCTCGAATTGCCCTGGTGCATTAACAGCCAATATTTGACACCGAGCCACATAAGATGAAATTAGGAGAGGTCAAAGTGGTAGGTTTTAAGGAGCATATTAAAAGGAGGAGAGAGAGGTATAGAGAGGGAATTCCAAAGCTTAGGGCCTAGACAGCTGAAGGCACAGCCACAAATCAGAACATAGCAATTAGGTGACCACTTGAATTTTAAACGGCTGCAGATTGTGGGAGGAAGGGAAGACTGATGGAGGCAAGGAATTTTAGTTTTGAGGTTTTGGGAATGAGTCGGGAGTAGAAAACAGTGTAATGAGTCTCAACTTCAACAGATTGAGGATGGAGAGAGTAGAACAGAGAAAGAATCACAGTATGGTTACGGCACAGAAGGAAGCCATTCAGCCCATCAAGCCTGTGCCAGCTCTTCGTAAGAGCAATCCAGTTAGTCCCATCCCCCCGCTCTTTCCCGTAGCCCTACAAATTTTTTCCCCCTTCAAGTATTTATCCAATTCCTTTTTGAAAGCCACAACTGAATCTGCTTCCAACATCCTTTCATGCAGCGCATTCCAGATCATAACTACTCGCTGTGTAAACAAAGTTTTTCATGTGGCCTGTGGTGCTTTTGCCAAACTCCTTAAATCTGTGTCCTCTGCTTCTCGACCCTTCCGCCAATGGGAACAGTTTCTCTTTATTTACTTTATCTAAACCCTTCACGATTTTGAATAATTCTACCGAATCTCCTCTTAACCTTCTCTGCTCTAAGGAGAACAACCCCAGCTTCTCCAGTCTATCCACATAACTGAAGTCCCTCATCCCTGGAACCATTCTAGTAAATCTTTTCTGCACCTTCTCTAAGGCATTCACATCCTTCCTAAAGTGCAGTGCCCAGAATTGGACACAATACTCCAGCTGTGGCCGAACCAGTGTTTTATGAAGGTTCAACATATCTTCCTTGATTTTTGTACTCTGCCTCTATTTAGAAAGCCCAGGATCCCGTATGCTTTTTTTTAAAAAAAAACTTTTGTCAACCTGTCCTGCCACCTTCAAAGATTTGTGCACGTATACCCCCAGGTCTCTCTGTTCCTGCAATTTAGAATTGTACCATTTAGTTTATATTGTTTCTCCTCATTCTTCCTGCCAAAAAGTATCGCTTCGTACTTCTCTGCGTTAAATTTCATCTGCCACGTGTCCGCCCATTCCACCAGCCTGTCTATGTCCTCATGAAGTCTATTACTATCCTCCTCACTGTTTACTACACTTCCAAGTTTTGTATCATCTGCAAATTTTGAAATTATGCCCTGTGCATCCAAGTCCAAGTCATTAATATATATCAAGAAAAGCAGTGATCCTAGTACCGACCCCTGGGGAACACCACTGTAGACTTTCCTCCAGTCTGAAAAACAACCAGTCGCCACTACTCTGTTTCCTGTCACTTAACCAATTTCATACCTATGCTGCCACTGCCCCTTTTATTCCACGGGCTTCACTTTTGCTGACAAACCTGTTGTGTGGCACTTTATCAAATGCTTTTTGAAAGTTTATATACACACATCAACCGCATTACCCTCATCAACCCTCTTGGTGACCTCATTAAAAAACTCAATCAAGTTAGTTAAACACGATTTGCCTTTAACAAATCCATGCTGCCTTTCCTTTATTAATCCACACTTGTCCAAGAGACTATTAATTTTGTCCCAGATTGTTGTTTCTGAAAGCTTCCCCACCACCGAGGTTAAACTGACTGGCCTGTAGTTGCTGGGTTTATGCTTGCACCCTTTTTTGATCAAGGGTGTAACATTTGCAATTCTCCAGTCCTCTGACATCACCCCCATGTCTAAGTGGGATTGAAAGATTATGGCCAGCACCTCTGCAAGTTTCCATCCTTCCCTCAGCAACCTAGGATGCATCCCATTCAGACTTGGTGACTTATCTACTTTAAAGTACAGCCAGCCTTTCCAGTACCTCCTCTATCAATTTTTAGCACATCCAGTATCTCAACTACCTCCTCTTTTACTGCAACTTTGGCAGCATCTTCTTCCTTGGTAAAGACAGATGTAAAGTATCTATTTAGTACCTCAGCCATGCGCTCTGCCTGGAATCTTACAATCATTACAGCACAGAAGGAGGAGGCCATATGGCCCATCGAGCCTGTACTGGCTCTTCGTAAGAGCAATCCAGTTAATCCCATTCCCCCGTTCTTTCCCCATAGCCCTGCAAATTTATTCTCAAATATTTATCCAATTCCTTTTTGAAAGCCATGATTGAATTTGCATCCACCACCCTTTCAGGCTGCACATTCCAGATCATAACTGCTTGCTGCGTAAAAAAGTTTCTCCTCACGTCACCTTCTGGTTTTACCAATCACACCTCCATGCGTAGATCTCCTGTTTGGTCCCTATTCGGCCCCACCTCTCCTCTTACTACCTGTTTACTATTTATATGCCTGCAGAAGACTTTTGGATTCCCTTTTATGTGAGCCGCCAGTCTATTCTCAAACCCTCTCTTTGCCCCTCTTACTTCCCTTTTCACTTCTCCTCTGTACTTTCTATATTCAGCCTGGTTCTCACTTGTATTATCAACTTGACATCTTTTTTCTGCTTCATCTTACTCTCTCTCTTTTGTCATCCAGGGAGCTCTGGCTTTGGTTGCCCTACCTTTCTCGCTCGTGGGAATATACCTAGACTGTACCCAAACCATCTCCTCTTTAAAGGCCGCCCATTGTTCGATTACAGTTTTGCCTGCCAATCTTTGATTCCAATTTAACTGGGCCAGATCTGTTCTCAACCCACTGAAATTGGCCCTCCTCCAATTAAGTATTTTTACTATAGATTGCTCCTTGTCCTTTTCCATAATTAATCTAAACCTTGATACTATGATCACTGTTCCCTAAATGTTCCCCCAAACACTTGTTCCACTTGACTCATTTCATTGCCCAGAACTAGAATCCAGCAATGTCTCCTTCCTCGTTGGGCCAGAAACATAATGATCAAGAAAGTTCTCCTGAACACACTTCAGAAATTCCTCCCTCTCTGTCTTTTACACTATTAATATCCCAGTCTATATGAGGATATTTTAAGTCCCCCATTTTCACTACTCTATAATTCTTGCACCACTCTAATTTCCCCTCAAATTTGCTCCTCTATATCCTTCCCACTAGTTGGTGGCCTATAGAATACATACAGTAGTGTAATGGCGCCTCTATTGTGTCTCAACTCTAACCAAATAGATCCCGTCCTTGATCCCTCAAAGACATCCTCTCTCTCCAGCACTGCAATATTCTCCTTCAATCAATACTGCCACCTTCCTCCTCCCCAACCCCTCCTTTTTTCCCTCCCTATCTTTCGAGGAATATTTAGTAACCAATCCTGTCCTTTTTTGAGCCAGGTTTCCAGTATCACCACTACATCACCTGCAGCTCACACACATGCACTCTAAACCTATCTTAGACCTTCTTGTATTCTCTCAGTCTGAGCCCACCTAATACTGTACCATTTCTTACTCTAGTGCTATCTTTCTCTCCCAATCCTTTGTGTACCTTATTCTCCTTTCTAATGCTACATCCTGATGCCCATCCCCCTGCCAAATTAGTTTAAACCCTCCCCTACAGCACCAATGAACTCCCCCCGCAAGGATATTGGTCCCACCTCTATTGAGGTGCAACCCGACTGTCTTGAACAGGTCCCTCCTGCCCCACAACTGGTCCCAATGCCCAAGAATCTGAAGCCCTCCCTCCTGCACTATGTCTCTAGCCACATATTAACCTGCCTTATCTTCCTATTTTTGTACTCATTAGCACATAGCAGTGGGAGTAATCCAGAGATTCCGACCTTTGAGGTCCTGCTTTTTAACTTCCTCCCTAGCTCCCGAAACTCTGACCGCAGGACCTCATCCCTTTTCTTTCCTATATTGTTGGTACGCACAATGACCACGACTTCTGGCTGTTCCCCTTCCCCCCGCAGAATGTCCTTTACCCTGGCACCAGGGAGGCAACACACCATGTGGGACTCAAGTCGGCGGTCACAAACACCCGCCTGTCCCCCTAGCTATCTTATCCCCTATGACTACTGCATTTCTACACTTCACTCTACCCCCCTTGCGCAGTGCTATGCCCCATGGTGCCATGCTCAGGACTGCACTCCTTCACTGTGTAATCACCCTCCCTGGGATTCAATGCTGAATGCCGGTTCGAGAGTGCCACACACCCAGAAGATCACTGCACTGCCTGCCTCTTCCTACCCTGTCGGGTGGCCACCCACTTGTTATCCTGAACTCTCTGTGGCTGCGGGGTGACCACCTCCTGGAACGTACGATTCAGGAAACAGTCAGCCTCCATTATGCTCTGCGGTGACTCCAGCTGCCCCTCAAGCTCAGAAGCCCTCAGCTTGAGCTCGAGCAACTGGAGTCATCTCCTGCACATGTGGCCCTCCAGGACACATGAAGCATCCTAAAGCTCCCACATGGTGCAGGAATTACAGGCGATGGGTCTCAGTGAAGATCATTTGTACAGCAACCAAAAATTTCCAAAAAGACTATCTCTCAGCCAGGGCAGGCTGGCACACAACAAAAAAGTTCTAGAAAGTTACAACAAAAGAACTTACCAGAAAGTAGCTCGAAGTGAACTGAGGACATTTATCTAATCTGGTGGCTCACAGTAACTATCGTAAATTGTTCCAGCTTCACTAGCTTGGGCTTCAGATGAAATTCTTAAGCTCGATTGAATTGTTGCCTTGTAATTGATAAAGACCTCCATTGTTTGCATGTGTAACATGAGTTACAAATCAGTGGCTAGGCCACAATTAGAATACTATGTCCAGTTTTAGGAACCCTGCTTTAGGAAGGATGACATGGCCATGGAGGAGGTGCAGAGAAGATGATACAAGAATGGGATACTTTCGTTAAAAAGGAGAGACTCAAGCAACTGGGGCTCTTTCCATTGGAACAAGAGGATTAAGAGGTGACCTGATAAAGATATTCAAAATTATGAAGGTAAGTAGGGCAAGGCTATTTCCACCAGCTGGAGAGTCTGTAGTGAGGGCATAAATTTAGGATAATCACAAGAACGCAAGGAGAGGTTAGATTTTTTTTTAAATGTACGGTTGTTAGGACACAGAATGCCCCATCAGAAACAACAGTGGAAGCAGAATCCTTAATAGCTTTTAAAAAGTAGATAAAAAGATTATTGGAAAAGGGCAAGGGAATGGCACTAAGCAGGTGACTTTTCAGAGAACCAGCACGGACATGTTGGGCCAAACGGCTACCTTCTGTACTGTGAAATTCTATAATTCCAAGGATACTTTATAGCAGCATCTTATGGCAATGCAAGACTACAGGATAGGGCATCACATTAGCTGAATCAATACATCCAGGGGAGCTGGCATGAGTCACTTGCAATTACATTTTCAGTTCTCCAAGACAGTACTATGCCCATATTGACTGACTCACACTCAAAGAATGGGAATTAGATAAGATATTCTTACTAATCATGAAATATTTGATGTTCTGTAAATGTTAAAAAATAGTACAGAGGAAAGCAATACATGTTTAAGATGATAGCCTGCAACCACTTGTACCAAGTGGCTTCCTCAAGCAGTTGCTCAAATATTCAGGATGGGGTCAGCACTAAGTTTCTTATACGACTGCAAAATGGTTTCTGATAGTGAACTTTGTTATGCCCGTCTGGTTCAATGAGGAGTGTAGAAGAGCATGCCAGGAGTAGCAACAGGCGTACCTAAAAATGAGGTGCCAACCTGGTGAAGCTGCAACTCAGGACTACATGCATGCTAAACTGCAGAAGCAACATGCTATGGACAGAGCTAAGCGATTCCACAACCAACGGATCATATCAAAGCTCTGCACTCCTGCCACATCCAGTCGTGAATGGTGGTGGACAATTAAACAACTAACGGGGGGAGGAGGAGGCTCTGTAAATATCCCCATCCTCAACGATGGCAGAGTCCAGCACGTGAGTGCGAAGGACAAGGCTGAAGCGTTTGCAACCATCTTCAGCCAAAAGTGCCGAGTGGATGATCCATCTCGGCCGCCTCCCAACATCCCCACCATCACAGAAGCCAGTCTTCGGCCAATTCGATTCATTCCACGTGATATCAAGAAACGGCCGAGTGCATTGGATACAGCAAAGGCTATGGGCCCCGACAACATCCCAGCTGTAGTGCTGAAGACTTGTGCTCCAGAACTAGCTGCGCCTCTAGCCAAGCTGTTCCAGTACAGCTACAACACTGGCATCTACCAGACAATGTGGAAAATTGCCCAGGTATGTCTCGTCCACAAAAAGCAGGACAAATCCAATCCGGCCAATTACCACCCCATCAGTCTACTCTCAATCATCAGCAAAGTGATGGAAGGTGTTGTCGACAGTGCTATCAAGCGGCACTTACTCACCAATAACCTGCTCACCGATGCTCAGTTTGGGTTCCGCCAGGGCCACTCAGCTCCAGAACTCATTACAGCCTTGGTCCAAACATGGACAAAAGAACTGAATTCCAGAGGTGAGGTGAGAGTGACTGCCCTTGACATCAAGGCAGCATTTGACCGAGTGTGGCATCAACGAGCCCTAATAAAATTGAAGTCAATGTGAATCAAGGGGAAAACTCTCCAGTGGCTGGAGTCATACCCAGCACAAAGGAAGATGGTAGTGGTTGTTGGTGTCCAATCATCTCAGCCCCAGGACATTGCTGCAGGAGTTCCTCAAGGCAGTGTCCTAGGCCCAACCATCTTCACCTGCTTCATCAATGACCTTCCCTCCATCATAAGGTCAGAAATGGGGATGTTCACTGATGATTGCACAGTGTTCAGTTCCATTCGCAACCCCTCAGATAATGAAGCAGTCCGAGCCCGCATGCAGCAAGACCTGGACAACTTCCAGGCTTGGGCTCATAAGTGGCAAGTAACATTCGCGCCAGACAAGTGCCAGGCAATGACCATCTCCAACAAGAGAGGGTCTAACCACCTCCCCCACCATCAACATCCTGGGGGGTCACCATTGACCAGAAACTTAACTGGACCAGCCTCCATTAATGGTAGGGCGTTGGGGAGAGTTATAGAACAAAGAGATCTAGGAGTACAGGTTCATAGCTCCTTGAAAGTGGAGTCACAGGTGGATAGGGTGGTGAAGAAGGCATTCGGCATGCTTGGTTTCATTGGTCAGAACATTGAATACAGGAGTTGAGATGTCTTGTTGAAGTTGTACAAGACATTAGTAAGGCCACACTTGGAATACTGTGTACAGTTCTGGTCACCCTATTATAGAAAGGATATTATTAAACTAGAAAGAGTGCAGAAAAGATTTACTAGGATGCTACCAGGACTTGATGGTTTGACTTATAGGGAGAGGTTAGATAGACTGGGACTTTTTTCCCTGGAGAGTAGGAGGTTAAGGGGTGATCTTATAGAAGTCTATAAAATAACGAGGGGCATAGATAAGGTAGATAGTCAAAATCTTTTCCCAAAGGTAGGGGAGTCTATAACGAGGGGACATAGATTTAAGGTGAGAGGGGAGAGATACAAAAGGGTCCAGAGGAGCAATTTTTTCACTCAAAGGGTGGTGAGTGTCTGGAACGAGCTGCCAGAGGCAGTAGTAGAGGCGGGTACAATTTTCTCTTTTAAAAAGCATTTAGACAGTTACATGGGTAAGATGGGTATAGAGGGATATGGGCCAAGTGCAGGCAATTGGGACTAGCTTAGTGGTATAAACTGGGCGACATGGACATGTTGGGCCGAAGGGCCTGTTTCCATGTTGTAAACTTCTATGATTCTATAAATACTGTGGCTACAAGAGCAGGTCAGAGGCTGGGTATTCTGCGGCGAGTGACTCACCTCCTGACTCCCCAAAGCCTTTCCACCAACTGCAAGGCACAAGTCGGGAGTGTGATGGAATACTCTCCACTTGCAGCTCCAACAACACTCAAGAAGCTCAACACCATCCAGGACAAAGCAGCCCGCTTGACTGGCACCCCATCCACCACCCTAAACATTCATTCCTTTCACCACCAGTGTACAGTGGCTGCAGTGTGTACTATCCACAGGATGCACTGCAGCAACTCGCCAAGGCTTCTTCAACAGCACCTCTCAAACCCGTGACCTCCACCACCTAGAAGGACAAGAGCAGCAGGTACATGGGAACACCACCACCTGCACGTTCCCCTCCAAATCACACACCATCCCGACTTGGAAATATATCACCGTTCCTTCATCGTCGCTGGGTCAAAATCCTGAACTCCCTTCCTAACAGCACTGTGGGAGAACCTTCACCACACGGACTGCAGCGGTTCAAGGCGGCGGCTCACCACCACCTTCTCAAGGGCAATTAGCGATGGGCAATAAATGCCGGCCTCGCCAGCGACGCCCACATCCCATGAACGAATTTTTTTAAAAAGCAGTTGCTCAAATATTCAGGATGGGGTCAGCACTAAGTTTCTTATGCGACTGATACTAGTGCAAAATGGTTTCTGATAGTGAACTTTGATATGCTCGTTTGTAAATGCAGAGTCACTCGTGACATCATTAGGATCTTTATGAAGCACGGAAGTTGGCCTGTGAAATTTTTGTACTGTACATAGGATTAAAATCACTGATCCCATCTGCCAGCGAGAAACTGCCCTGAAAAGGAGTCACAAACCAGAAAACTTGCTCCAGTGTTATGGTCCAGCCTGACTTACATTCCCTTTCAACTCAACTCCCCTCCCTACTGGGAACAGGTGATTGTTGAATTTACCTTTATATAATGTTCACTTAAACTGTTAATGTCACCCAGCCAGAGTTTCTGCTCCTCACTACTACCCAATGAAACCTGCTAGAAAACATGAATTAGCGGACATAGGTGAGGGCAGAATGAGGCTCAGCTGCGATTATAAATTTTATTCTTCCAACCTTAGATCAAAATGTTATTTTTGGACGTAACCAATCAGGTGCATCACTGGTGGTGTTATTGGTGGGAGCAATTTGAGTTGCTACAACATTAAAGCATTTCAGCTGAAGTGTAATTTTTCCTATGGTGTGGTAGTATTTGAAATTTACAACTTCAGTGCTACATAAATCCTACGTTAGCTTTTCACACATGTCACAAAAAGATACTTATTAACATAAATGCTGGTTAGAGACTGCTGTTCTAGCTCTTAGTTGTGTTGTCTCAGACGTAGACACCCAGCTGTCTATTATCTACGCAAATACTTCACTTAGTAAAATCAAGAAGCCCAACCATACAGACCAGAGGCCGCCAGGTTTGATTCCCAGGCTGCAGAGTCAACTAATCTCAGCCACGGTGACAGCAGGGCTACAATTGACTTTGGGACTCCTAAGCTTGAAAAGGGCAACGTGGGGTGGGTGCGGGGAGAAAGCCAGGATCCCCACTACTGTTTAGTATCCAATGTCACCCTCGGAAAGTGAACGTGTACTGGTGGGGGCGAGAATACAGTTGGGTTCAACTGTAATGCGCCTCCCCACCTCAAATCGACTTAAACCCACCTCTTTGACCAACCTTTTGTGTTCCCCCCCACCACCGCTCCTGAAATCTCCATCAGCTTGGTGTCTGGTTTTTTTTCGGAGTATGCCTCTGTTAAGTACCTCAGTACGTTTTTCTATGCTGAAGGCGTATATAAAACACAAGATGATGTTGCTGCTGCCAACACTCGCTGCCTAGGCTCACATATGAATACTGGCCACTTGCCCAAGATACTAAAGGGCAAATGGTAACCATTGAACTATACCGCATTAGGATTCAATGCCTTTAGCTAAGGAGGACAGAAATGATTAGCAACACACATCTTAAAGTAAAAAAAGGAACATTTGTTTTGATTTTACTTTCTGAAAAGAAGCTCTCACTCTTTATTAGTCATCCAAGATGCAGAATGAAACAGACTCATTTCGTCTGTGGTTAAGCAGAATTAGCAGAGAAGCTATAAAATTCTGGTATAGCTTCCTGACTTCTCCAATCTTTTCTTCCCATCCCCTCTCCTCCCCCAGTTCCCTTTTTCTATCCCTCTTCTCCCCAAACAAAAATATTTCCTAGCATCTTGCCCCAATTTTCTCTCCTCCTCTCCTGAAAGTATTATTACCACAATTGAGTTCCATAGGTGCCTGCAATACTTCAGTACATCACCCTAGTGACCATCCTTCATATGGGAGCAAAGAGAATGTGTAACTAGGCTATTTGTCCACGTGGGCATTATAATCAAGCTAATACATAGTAGTAGCACTTTCCAGCAAAGTGCAGCACTAGCCTTGTATCCTTGGCTTCTTCGCCTTTCCCCCTTGCCCCCAAAAAGATGGGGGCAAACAAGGTTCTCCCTCCATGCTGCAGGGTCAGCTGCTAAGGAATTGAGATGGCTTTTCTCCCCTTCTCATCCTAGTTGCGCTGATAAAATAAATCTGGATGAAGCTTCGGAAACCTTGGTCTCAAGAGTCCATTGGAGCAAAATCGACTCAGCTGCAATTCAGATCAACTCAAAATATATATTTAAGTTGTAACAGTCTCCCGTGTGCCTCCCACTTTCTGTATTTGTATGCAGCTATAACTGCTTCCGATTTTGTTTTTGGAATCTGATTCATCACACTGTTTCTTTTAGACACAGGGAAATACTTGATCAATTGTTAAATGATCTGCCTCCAGCATGAAGCTATTCGTTCTCAGTAAAAGGCAGCTCATCTCTGTTGCATGGGTTGTTTTTAAACTCCATTACAGTGTCTTCAGATAATGAGTATGAAATCTTTCATTTAACCATGAAGAGCAACCAAGAGACCAGCTTTGTCCTTTCTGGGGCTTGCTTATTACAGAAATGAGAGTGAGGGGAAAACTTTTTGAATGGTATTTATTGTCTTGTTGGAGTCGGGGGGGGGGGGGGGGGGGGGGGAGGAGAAGAGAAAAGAGGGGGGGGGGGGGGGGAGAAGAGAAAAGAGAGAGGAGAGAAAAAAAAGGGGAGTGAAAGAGCACAAGAGGGCCAAGAGTTATGGTGGTGCAAACGGCTGCCTGGTGATGGGACTGAATGAATCGGCAGCTTCAAACAGGGTTGTGAGCCCTGCTAGGTTGGAGACAATGCTATATTCTTACAAAACAAAATAGGGCACAATTTGCATGTGCTGTTAAACTTATAACTCTTCTTAAAAAAAAATTGTTGCTGTTGGTTATTCCTTGTGGGTCAGTTAATTAAAGCTTCCTGCCTCTTGGAAAGTAATTTCCTTTTGCATGTGTCCCTTTGTTAGGTTGTAAGTTACACTTGAAGGCTGGGGTTTAGCACTCTGCATTCACCAGTCCACAAGTTTCCTGCTCACTAAAATGAATAGATGAATTGTGGGCTGCCAAGCACATAAGAGGAAACCCTGACCAAAAACTGTACCTACTGAATTAACAGCCCCTCATTTTGTCCTTTATGTCTTTCTCAATCTTAACTAGAGTTGTGGGTAGAGTTCTCTCTCCTCCTTTAAAGACGCTCCTTAAAACCTACCTCTTTGACCACCTCTCCTAATATCCCCTTACGTGGCCTGGTGTCAAATTTTGTTTGATTATGCTCCTGTGAAGCACTTTCAGATGTTCTATGTTAAAGGCACTATATAAAATGCAAGTTGTTGTTGTGGGGGAAAAACAGGGGAAGAGAATTTATGTCTCCTGTACATATAGACAATATTCTCCCACAAATATACCTCCCAAATTTTTTTTAATTAATTGTCCCCTCATCAAACGCAGTTTCCTTTCAAAAGTAGCAAAGCTCATAGCTCCACTGATAGTTCTGCAACTTTATCCAGTGAATATAGCTCAGCCCACACAGACCAGAAAGGTTCCAGGTTCTTCCATTTGTGGCTGTTAACCAATCTCAGCCAGGGCAGTAGACGTAGTAATCATTTCTGGGCCTTTCCCAGTTTGTGTGACTCATTTAGTCATCGAATAAATTTGATCAGCCATTGGAGAAGTGTGGTCTTCATCAAGATTTTAAAAACACATTCTCCGGCATCTTCCAAACAAAAATGGGCCTCAAAAAGTATATGTTAGCCTATTCATTTGTTAACTTCCAGGGATTATAAATTAGTCTTGGGCATTAGTGCAAAACAGGCAAATGCGAATTGGCATCACCACTGGTGGCTGTGCCTTTAGCCGCTTAGACCCACGCTCTGGAATTCCCTCTCCACCTCCCTCTGCCTCTTTGGGCCCTCTTTTTTTTTAAAAAAACAAACATTTGGTCACTTTTCCTAATATCATCTTCCTAGGCTCAGCCTCCTCCACCCCACTCCCCCAATATGCCTCTGAAGTGCCTTGGGGCGTTTTTCTACATTAAAAAGGTGCTTTTTAAAATGCAAGTTTCTTAAGTCTTTATTTAAGATTCTCTTAAATAGGATTTTGTTGCTATCAGTATTAAAAAGCCAAAGTGCACACAGATAGAAGTTACAACCTCAGTGAAATATTTTTCTTTGAGTTTTATAACTCATGATTTACTCCACTAAACAAGCAACTGACTAAAAATTATATGGCCTCCCAAAAAGGCACCACCCAGATAAGCACCAAGCTACAAAAATCAGACGTTTCCAGGCTAGATCCCCACCCAGTCTGTGCTTAGTAGCTACCGTGACAAGCTACAATTGGTCTCACTAGTGCTCTATGCAGAATCTCCAGCTGAAGTACACATGCAAACTGACTTTACGAGAATAGCACCAGGTTTGGCAGCGATGCTTTCTATGATCAATTAACCTACTGACACTCACTATCTAAGCGAACACATGAGAACAGCCACCTGGTTGCTGGATTGTGGTTCCATACGAGACAGCACTTTTGGAACAGAAAAAAAACATTAAAATTTACAAGATCAGCTCACTACCTAAATGCTTTAACCTTATGTACTAACATTGTCCATTAAAATACAACTTAGCGTAATGTTAAAAAAAAAATCTAGTAACAAATGTGACCTTCTGATAATACAGTAGCCCCTCAATAGATTCTTAATTACAATGTATCCATTTATGTAGCACATGAAGACGTAGATGCTGAGAGGATGTTTCCCCTTGTGGGACAGACTATAACTAGGGGACACAATTTAAAAAAAGGGGTCTCCCATTTAGGACGGACATGAGGAGAAATTTTTTCTCTGAGGGTCGTGAGTCTGTGGAACTCCCTTCCCCAGAGAGCGGTGGAGGCAGGGTCACTGAATATTTTTAAGGCTGAGTTAAATAGATTCCTGATTAACAAGGGAGTCAAAGATTATAGACAGGAAAGTAGGGTTGAGGTCACAATCAAATCTGCCATGATCTTATCAAATGGCAGAGCAGGCTCGAGGGGCCGAATGGCCTACTCCTGCTCTTAATTCATATGTTCGTATATGCTATAATTTGCTATCAAGTAGAAAGCTGAAATACAAATCTTAACCATACCTTTACCACAGATTTAAAAAAAGTTTTAAAAATAATGATTATGACACTTGTACACAAACACTTCACTCTTGGAAGGTATAAAAACATGCCAAGATTTAACAGCTGCCAAAATTCAATGAGAAGTTACTTCCCAAGTCAAAAATAAACAGAAGCAAAAAGAATGCAAATCCCATAACACATGCCATATGTATATTCCAGATCCCTCTTATTAACAGCAGCAGCACATGACTACATATTAATGATAGAATTAGGAATTCTCCAACACCAATACCCAAAACTCTCAGCAACACTGCAGGGAATTTTTATTTTGCAGTAGCCAGATTAACAACTGCGCATAGAAGAATTCATCACTGCCTATTGACAGCAACATGGGCATACAAGAGTCACTGGACCCAGTAACCGCCATTATGGTCAGCTCTACCTCAAATGGCATGTCTACCGAGCTGTTTACATTGGGCACTGATGACATTACTATACTATAGGTATAGTAGCGTAATGGGGTTAGTAATCCAGAGTACTGGACTAATAATCCAGAGAACAGCAGTTTATATCCCACCATGGCAGTTTGAGAATTTGAATTCAGTTTTTAAAAATTTGGAAATAAAAAAAGTGTAAGTAAGTGACCATGTAGCTCTCGGATTGTTGTTAAAACCCAACTGGGAAGGAAACCTGCTGTCCTTGCCTGGTCTGGCTTATAATGGATCCAGTCCCACTCCAATGTGGTTGATGCTTAACTGTCTTCTGATGTGATCTAGAAGGCCATTCAATTGAAAACCAACTTGTAGTGGTACCATTGGAGTCCATACTCATTTCCAGCGACATTACTTTACATTAGGGGATTCCTTCTTTCATAGTTCTGTGTAAGAATCACCAGCAATGGCTTCACTTTCCGTTCCGTTACCTCTGGAGTCCACCAATGATCTATCCTTGGCCCCCTCCTATTTCTCATCTACATGCTGCCCCTTGGTAACATCATTCAAAAACGTCAGGTTCCACACGTACGTTCCCATCACCACCACCTCTCGACCCCCTCTACTGCCTGATTTGTCACACTGCTTGTCTGACAACCAGTACTGGATGAGCAGAAATTTCCTCCAACTAAATATAGGGAAGACCGAAGCCATTGTCTGCTGTCACCAGCACAAACGTTGTTCGCTACCACCGACTCCATCCTTCTCCCTAGCCACTACGAGGCTGAACCAGACCGTTTGCAATCTCGGCACTCTTTTTTGACCCCGAGATGAGCTCCCCGCCCCGTAACCACTCCATCACCAAGGCCGCCTATTTCCACTTCCGTATCATCACCCGTCTCTGCCCCACCTCAGCTAACCTGGTGCTGAAACCCTCATCCGTGCCTTGTTACCTCTAGACTCAACTATTGAGTCTAGAGGTAACAAGGCATTAAGGAAACTTTTACTCTTCATTTGTCAACATCCAGAAATACTACATCCTAGCACAATCATCCCCAGATTCAATACAAAATTATAAATTTACTGCTGGAGGACTGGGAGTTAAAAGGTTAAATGGCCTCGAAACAAAAACAGGCCAACTCGCAAGCCAATCGTCCAATATCGGTGTACCTTTCCAAGTTGGCCTCCCAATTTGCACCCTCCGTAAACGTGAGCTCATCCAAAACTCTACTGCCCATAGCCTAACTTGCACAAAGTCCCGTTCACCCATCACCCCTGTGCTCGCTGACCTACAGTGGCTCCAGGCCCAGCAACGTCTCGATTTTAAAATTTTCATCCTTGTTTTCAAATCCCTTCATGGCCTTGCCCTTTCCTACCTCTGCAACCTTCTCCAGTCCTATAACCCTCCGAGATCTCGGCACTCCTCCAATTCTGGCCTCTTGCACATCCCCGATTTTCATCGTTCCACCATTGTTGGCCATACCTTCAGCTGTCTAGGCCCCAAGCTCAAATTCCCTCCCTAAACTTCTCTGCTCCTTTAAGATGCTTCCTTGGAAAACCTAACTACCTGGCCTAATATCCCCTTATATGGCTTGGTGTCAAACTTTGTTTGATAATGTTCCTGAGAAGCACCTTGGGATGTTTTACTATGTTAAAGGCGCTATATAAATGCAAATTGTTGTTGTAAGCCTTCCAAAGAACCAGTGCACTTTCCAATTACCAATGTAATCAAGTGGACTTACTAGAATCTACAGAGCAGAGGACTGAGGTTTGTATTTACACAAACACAACTCAAGGGCTACAGGTACAGTTAAAGAGGAGGAACCTCAAGTTATTCATGGAGTGAACAGACCTCCCCATCCAGTTGATATCAACATATTCCACAACCTCATGTTTCCATATTCAGGTTAAGCCAACTTCTCCCCATAATCTCAAACCCAGGAGCTAAGGAGTTCTTGTATATTAACCGTATGGATGTAATACTCGGAATTTGCTTTCCCTCCCCATTTCACCTCCATAGCCCAGGAGGACTGAGGCCAACTCCAGCATAGGGAATCTGGAATCTCCCCAATCAATATGCCGCAACATCGAGACATTAAGGAAACTTTTACACTTCATTTGTCAACATCCAGAAATACTACATCCTAGCACAATCATTCCCAGATTCAATACAAAATTATAAATTTACTGCTGGAGGACTGGGAGTTAAAAGGTTAAATGGCCTCGAAACAAAAACAGGCCAACTCGCAAGCCAATCGTCTAATATCGGTGTACCTTTCCTGTCAACTTTCCTTGGGGGCTGCATTACATCTCCACGCCCTGGTCTAAACGTTTCCCAGCTTCTAACCCTGCTTCACTTAATCTCAACTAGTAGACCCGAGGACATTAAAGAGTCAACCGCGTATTGTGGGACTGACATTACGTGTAGGCCAGAGCAGGTAGGGGTGGCAGGCACCCTTCGCTCAAGGATATGAGTGAACCAGTTGGGTTTTTATCCAGCACTTTTCATGGCCATTCACCACCCCCCCCCCCCCCCCATCCCACTTAGTGCCAGCCCACAAATTACCAGTTTTGTTGAATTCAGTTTCACAAATTGCCATGGTAGGATCTGAACTCATGAGTAGTGGCTTGCTGGTCCAGTCCAATTTATATTGCGGCAAGAGGCAACGCTGCAATATAAATGGAGGCGACTTTCTCCTTTGCTTTTGGGGACGAAGCACAGCCAGCAGCAAATGTAAAAGGCTACCCGCCTTCGGCTCGAAGGCAATTCTGTTCTTTCTGCAAGCAGGTGGGTGGGTGGGGGGTTGGGGTGAGATGGGGAGGTCTGCTGGCAAAGTGGCAAAATTCAACAGCAACTGTACATACACTAATCTCGTCCTAGTGCTGCCATGCATCTCTGATGTTGCTGTTTTCAGTGGGAGGCTGCACTGCTGATTCCTGAAGCACAGACTTCCGAGCCAACAGCAGACCCCCCAACACAATCCATTAAATCCGACTGCCAGAAATACACCTGGTTTTTTTTTTTAAAACCGGTCGTCCTGGGAGCCAGATGTTGCATGCCTGGCAGGGTGATGTTGGGGTGACCACTGACAATGCAAGGCGCACCCTTGAAGAGCCAGTGGCATAAATATCTTTGTCACAACAGTCCGTAGACCTGCTTGCTCGATACATAGCAAAAATTTAGAACGTGCCTAACTAGATCACATTCTGCTTCTGGAACATTAAAAAGGAGTTCCTACAACCCAGTGAATTTATAGCTGACTGAACAAACAAAAAGCTGCAGAACTTTGAGTTGGAGTCATTCAAAAGTTGACATTTACTGTCTGTGTTACAGATTAAGAAACTTTGCACTGATGACTGTGCTGTCATTGTTCTCTCAAGGGCATGAAACGCCCAGTAAGGCACAAGCAAGTTATTAAGGAATAGGTGTATTTCATTTACCCCTAAGGATAGTTGGTCTGGAATTCAAAACTATTTTACAAGATTGCATGCTGCTGACTTTCCCCCTGACAATTTTAAGTGTTATAGTTGATAAAAAACACTGCGAAGGACTCATGTCCCATAGGACAGTGAGATCCTTTCACCATCTCTGGTTTGCACAGACCTTTACCAGCCAATGGGCAAAGATACCATCACCGTTAACAGTTACGATCAACTTCAAAACATCTGCACATGCAGGTATTGAAAAGTGGAACCAGCTACGACAGAAACCGTCACGTTGTATGGCGAGGCAATCTGTCGAGCACCCACAATCACAGGTCAAAAAGACAAAAGGGAGGGGGAGAAATTGGGATTAAAGAGATAAACAGCTGTCATGACTAACAAAGTGGTAGAGCCAGCTCAATGATCCAAATCGCATAAAACAACTTCAGGAAGGAGCATTCAATGTGGCAAATTGCTTTTTTTCTTGTTCTTTTGCTATTCACACTGATGGTTAGGTATCTGTATGATACACATGCACAGCAAATCCTGTTAGTAATCTTCTTTCGGCAATAATAACTTCGTGGTTTCCTTATCTACAAATGCAACTAGAAGATGGCGCTGAAATAGCGAGAGAGAAAAAAAAAATCAATTTTTAGCGCACGGAATTTCTTTCCTCAATGCCATACAAAGTGCTCTGAGTTTTTAAAATCGATGTCTCAGCACCAAAAATTACAAATGTACAACAGGCTTGTCCAAAAACTGAAAGGTTTACACATTTGAGTGTGCTGCAGAACGTGAAAATTACATGTACTTTTTGAAATAAGGACATTGTGAGAAAATGTATTTTGAAAGAAAGTATAAATCTTTCTACACAGGAAACTCATGAGATGCGAGAAACAATTTTGCCTGACCTAGAATAAATGTAAATGCTCAAAGGATCAGTTCAGCTGTTCTTCCCAGAGGAGCCATGACCTTGGCGGTACTCAATTTCCCATTCCTTGACTAATTTTCAAACATATACCATTTAATCCAGTCTGATGCTAAACTACTCAAAAGATCAGAAACTCCTGGTACAGGTGCCAGGTTAACTACAGCTAGCTTCAGAATCCCAATCTAAGCTCAATAAAGATGCCCACTGCTAATCCTTATCCAGAACCCTGCTAGAAAGTGTGTGGCTGTGGACAAGAATGAGCTTGGCTTGGCTATGATCGCCTCCAAGGTCAGTCTTTTGCCACTCACTATCTAAACCATCACTTGAGGTATTAGCCATTTACCATGGGGCTACCAGCACAAGTAGGACAAAAAAAAAAGGACCAGGGCTTCCAATCCTAATTTCTATCCAGCGACTATCCATGTTGAGAGAGAGAAAAAAAAATACAAGACATCAAAGGAATTCATTATTCCAGCCATATCAGAATTCTACTTCAGTTATCAGCTTCACATTTCATGTCCGCTCTATGCTACACTCACCAGTTTAAATGAGTATTCCTACATAAATCACAGAAGTGATCCTACATGAAATGCATTTGAATGTTTTTTTTTTAAATTGAGGTGCGAGGTTAAAAATTAAACTCTCATGTGTGCATTATTTTCAGAGATATTGCTGATGTGTTTTCTGCTAGGATCTGCAAGTTCCATATCAGTCTAATTGGGACATGATCATAGATTAAGACTACAATGCAATCATCAGCTCAAATAAGGGACAGAGCAACCAATTTATTTACATCCCAACACCAAATCCTTCAAATGTCTACAGCACTGGTCCATCTATCTTCTAATATTTTAAGTAAAACAAAAGCTTGTGCTATAGAGCTTTAGTAATATCTCGATGGCTCAGTATACAGGCTGATATCCAGCCAAAGGTCTTCCCAAAGATAGTTGTGCTTGGATTTTCCACAACAAGCAAGAAAACATGGAAGAAAAGACCATTTGGCCCATCAAGTCCATTCCTCCTACATGCTGCGTATAACTCAATTGATTATGGACTTGTTTATAGCCACTGAAATCTCCCAAGGAAGGATTATATAAAGTTCCACAACAACTCACACTTGCATTGCACCTTCAACAGAGCAAAATGTACAGAGGGGCGGTATGGACAGGGAGCAGAAAGTGGAGGTGACCAAAGAAGTGGGTTCTGAGGAGGCTATTAAACAAGGGAGAGAAATGCAGCATGGCAGTGGGGTTTAGAGAGAATTCTGGAATGCAGAGCCGTAATGCAGGAAGCCCGATTGCCAACATTGCAGCAGTTCAGAGTGAAGGATTCAAGCTGGGCAATAAAGATGGAGCCATGGAGAAAAACACAAACAAGGACAGGAATTTTGAAGTCAGGAAGTCTTCTCCCTGCCTCCAAAGACAAATCATGCAAAACTCATATCTAAACTTTGCACTATAGGTCTTTGCCCATTCCAATCCAAGGCCCTGCAGTTCACAGAGCAGGTCAGAGGCTGGGTATTCTGCGGCGAGTGACTCACCTCTTCACTCCCCAAAGCCTTTCCACCATCTACAAAGCACAAGTCAGGAGTGTGGTGGAATACTCTCCACTTGCCTGGATGAGTGCAGCTCCAATAACACTCAAGAAGCTGGACACCATCCAGGATAAAGCAGCCCGCTTGATTGGCACACCATCCACCACCCTAAACATTCACTCCCTTCACCACCGGCGCACAGTGCCTGCAGTGTGTACCATCCACAGGATGCACTGCAGCAACTCGCCAAGGCTTCTTCGACAGCACCTCCCAAACCCACGACCTCTACCACCTAGAAGGACAAGAGCAGCAGGCACGTGGGAACAACACCACCTGCACGTTGCCCTCCAAGTCACACACCATCCCGACTTGGAAATATATCGCCGTTCCTTCATCGTCACTGGGTCAAAATCCTGGAACTCCCTTCCTAACAGCACTGTGGGAGAACCTTCACCACACGGACTGCAGCGGTTCAAGAAGGCAGCTCACCACCAGCTTCTCAAGGGCAATTAGGGATAGGCAATAAATGCCGGCCTCGCCAGTGACGCCCACATCCCACGAACGAATAAAAAAATACAATCTCTTTTATGCGTACTTATTATAACTCTCAATCCCATTGCTAGCCAGACATTCACGCAACTCTCTGAAGCCTGGAATCCTTCCCATCACTTGTCTGAACACTCTGATGGTGCTGAACAATAGTCCCAAGTGTGATCTCATCACTGAACTATACAAATTAGAATATCTTGTTTCAAAGTGCAACCAAATATCCTCAAGATGCTACCTTGAAAAGATTTTGTTGCTAATAAGAAACCAAGATGAAGGGGTCAAAACTATACTGTAGGATCAACTTCACAAACCTTCAAAATCCTCCCCCATCGTTTACTAAAGGACATCACTTCATCGTTTCACATTCGAACAGATGTTTATTCCACATTAAAATCAATCTGCATTTCTAGCCCATCAACTTAATTGGTCCAGTTTCCTTTGAATGCTCTCATCAGCGAAGTATAATAAAAGTATGACTAATGGGTACAGGAAATCAACACATCCTGCAAAATCACAATAGTCACGGACAGCTTTTCATTGCTAAAATAAACCTTTCTAACTGAATTAGCTAATTTTTCATTAATTCCCTGTGCTCAACCCTCACATATGGTACATTATCAAATGGCTTGTGAATTACAGTAGATACTTGTGACGCACATCACAATAACATGGTTTTGGAAATAACTATTCCTTGTGGCTTCAGATTTCTTCAGACAGTTGATGGCATCCTGTAAAAATACTCAAGCATTTTTTCCACCAAAGTTAGGCAAATAATTTGTGGATTCATACCTAGATTACAACTTATCTGGTTTGGAACAGGCTGGTCATTTTTTCAGTGGCTATCCAGCAATGTTTTAAAAGGTAAACTGATCAAATTATTTTTCCAGTTTATGTTGTGCGGTATGGAACTAATCAAAGCAGTGGTCCCAGCACTGACCCCTGGGGACCACCACTGTACAGTCCGAAAAACAACCGCTCACCACTATTCTCTGTTTCCTGACCCTTAGCCAATTCTGTATCTATGTTGCTACTGCCCCCTTTAGTCCATGAGCCGCAATCTTGATGATAAGCCCATCAAATGCCTTTTGAAAGTCCATATACACCACATCAACTGCATTGGCTCATCTACCCTCTCTGTTACCTCATCAAAAAACTATCAGGTTAGTTAAACACGATTTGTCTTTAACAAATCTGTGCTGGCTTTCCCTAATCAATCCACCCTCGTCCAAGTGACTTAATTCTGTTCTGGATTATCGTTTCTAAAAGTTTCCCCACCACTGAGGTTAAACTGACTGGCCTATAGTTGCTAGGTTTTTCCTTACACCCTTTTTTGAACAAGGGTGCAACATTTACAATTCTCCAGTCCTCTATCTACGGATGTTTGGAATATTATGGCCAGTACCTCTGCAATTTCCACCCTTACTTCCATCAGTAACCTAGGATGCATCCCATCTGGACCAGGTGACTTATCTACTTTAAGTACAGCTAGCCTTTCTAGTACCTCCTCTTTATCAATTTTTAGCCCATCCAGTATCTCAACTATAATCTTCCTTTACTGAGACTCTGGCAGCATCTTATTCCTTAGTAAAGGCAGATGCAAAGTAGTCATTTAATACCTCGGCCATCCCCGCTGCCTCCATGAGTAGATCTCCTTTATGGTCCCTAATCGGCCCCCACCCCTCCTCTTGCTACCCTTTTACTGTTTATATGCCTGTAGAAGACTTTTGGATTCCCTTTTATGTTGGCCCCCAGTCTATTCTCACTTTGCCCCTGTTATTTCCTTTTGCACTTCCCCGCTGAACTTTCTATATGCTACCTGGTTCTCATTTGTGTTATCAACCTGACATCTGTCATACGCCCCTTTTTTCCATTTCATCTTACTCACTATCTCCTTTGTCATCCAGGGAGCTCTGGCTTTAGCTGCCCTACCTTTCTGCCTGGTGGGAATGTGCCTAGACTGTACCCAAACCATCTGTTCAATTACAGTTTTGCCTGCCAATCTTTGATTCCAATTTACCCGAGTGCTTATTAGCGGGTGCCGAAAAGATTGATCTTTTGTTTCACTTTTCATTGGGATGTTGGATCTGAACTTCAACTTTAGGAAAACAATCAGTAGCACAGTGGGGCGAGTACGCGTGATGAATTGGAAAGCCTTACGCAAAAGAAAAAGGGAGCAACACGTAAAACGGTAAGGTTCAGGACGCAGAAGATTCCTTTCATGGGCATTGGATCAAATCCACCCAGAAGAGGCTGTTGTACAACTTCGAAAACATACATACACGACTGGAGAAGCAACAAAAGAAATTCTTACCTTGCGTTTCAACAAAGAAAAAAGCCAAACAGATGAAGAGGATAGTTCTTGAAGGCAACATGGTTTCCTAAAGTTTTTTTTTCAAACAAAAGTTTTTTTTCTCAGGTAAGCAAAAAGCGCGAGGTAAATAACTTTTCCCCTCAACCAAAGGCGCGGAACAACGAACACTTACTTCTACCACAGAAAATTCCTAAAGAGAATTTTGGCGGAATAAAAACCTATTTATAGAGTAACTATTGCGTACAATTTGCATGCAAGCGAAGCGCAAAATGCAGTACTGTTGCTGAAAGGCTCGTCCCGCAGCGTGAGTCACCAGCTCCTGGCAATGCATCTGACTGACAGCCCCGTTTTCCAATAAGGGACTTCTCGACTCAATCAATTGGCCAATCGTTAGTTCTATCGGTGCAGAAGTTAAGATTGGCGGGCCAGCGGGCGGGGCCTCGACTGGCTGCTCTTTTGATAATGGCCTCCAGCCAAACCCCACCCTGTCGAAGCTCATGCTTGCCTGCTGGAGAAATACAAACATCAAGGATGCAGAGGTAAAAGTGAGAGAACTACGAATGCAGGAAGTCTGAAATATCAACGCCCACTCCAAAAAAAAAAGTACTTGAATTAGGTAGTACCTTAAAGAAAAAAGGCGTAATAACCTTTGGGATGGATACTTCTTCACCAGAGGGGGGAAAAAAAAGACTTGAATTTAGAAAGTGCCTTTTGCAACCTTAGGATATCCCAAAGTGCTTTACAGCCAGTGAAGTACATTTGAAGTGTAGTCACTGTTGTAATGTAGGAATCCAATTTGCACACAAGGTCCCACAAACAGCAATGTGATAATGATCAGATAATCTGTTTTTTGTGATGATGGTTGAGAGATAAATATTGGCCAGAACACTGAGGATCCTGCTCTTCTTAGAAATAGTGCCGTAGCATCTTTTACGTCCACCTGAGGGGGCAGACGGAGGCTCGGTTTACCATCTCATCTGAAAGAGGGCACCTCCAACAGTGCAGCACTCCCTCAGTACTGCACTGGAGTGTCAGCCTATATTTTGTGCTCTAGTCTCTGGAGCAGGACTTGAACCCACAACCTTCTGACTCAGAGGTGAGAGTGCTACCAACTGAGAGAAGGCCTTGCTGTCATTTGGTTCAGGAAAGGAAGCCTAGAATTTTTTAGAATTCTGTACAGTACTTTTCTGATGATTTTAATGGTTGTTTTCTTGCTTCCCTTTCCTGACCTTGCCATTTGGGCAAGGTAACGGAGAGCAATCAGTGTCTGTGGAACTCTACTCCAGCAAGCTGCCAACATAGAATCAAACAAACATATAGCACAGAGAAGGCCATTCAGCCCATCGTGCCTGTGATGGCACAGTGGGAGCAGAAAGTTGCAAAGGGCTTTCAAATCCCTCCATGGCCTCGCCCTTCCCTATCTCTATAACCTCCTCCAGCCCTACAACCCTCTGAGATCTCTGCGCGCCTCCAATTCTTGCCTCTTGCGCATCCCTGATTTTAATCGCTCCACCACTGGCGGCCTTGCCTTAAGCTGCCTCGGCCCTTAGCTTTGGAATTCCCTCCCTAAACCTCTCTACCTCTCTCTCCAGCTTTAAGACGCTCCTTAAAACCTACCTCTTTAACCAAGCTTTTGGTCACCTGTCCTAATAGCTCCTTATGTGGCTCGATGTCAAATTTTGTTTGATAATCGCTCCCATAAAGCGCCTTGGGATGATTTACTACGTTAAAGTGCTGTATAAATGCAAGTAGTTGTTGGTGTTGTTGTAACACTCAGCAGGTCATGCAGCATCTGTGCAGAGAGAAACAGAGTTAAGGTTTCAATTCGATGACCTTTCATGTTAGAGATGAACAGCTCTTAAAGAGGTGCAGTGCCAGAGGAAAGTGGGGGGAGGGGTGACAATATTAAAATTGACCCCTAGCTGCTGTTTTCTCTTTGCTGATGAAAAGTTTTTGAAAACCTTAATAAATAATGCCTCTGTTTCATATGGCATTCAATTAAGTCAGGAAAAAAATACATTTATACTTTAAAAGTCAGATATTTAGTGGCAAGTTTAGATAACAGAAATCTACAGAGAGCCTGTTCAGAAAACAGACCAGATCAGGTAGATAACAAGCCTGTGCTGACTACAGTGCACGCCTTGTTTTAATGTATTGAGAATAAACGCAGAGGTTGTGTAGCACTGTTGTCACACTGTTTTGCCTTCCCTTCTCCATCCCGCAAATGTCTGCGACAGAGCCAGTTATAATTTGTAATCTGGGCTGAATGTGTCATTTCTCAGTTATTAATTGCAGATTATCACTCTCTATGAATTTGCTGTAATTTCAGCATGATTGTTCATTGGCATGAACGGCATCATGCATCAAGGACAAAGAGCATGCATGTTGTCAACGTGGAAGTTACAGTTCAAACAGAAAACCTCAGTGGTGTAAGACAAAGAGATGAGTGTGAATGGGAAAGTGGCACAATTACATTAAAAAAAATTTGTATTGCAGTTATTTTATCAAAGGAGAATCTGGAACATATAATCAACTTGTTCCGTACATCAGTAATTTATTTCCTGCTACTTTTAATTTCCACTTAATGCCTGAATAAGAAGACAGCAGTAAGTACTTAAATATAAAGAATTCGAATTGGTCGTTCAACTGTAGGTTTAGTGATGGAAAAGATGGTGGCAGACAAACGGAGTTGGCAGCAACTCACGATCAAGGTTCTTTTCGACAGCTTCAATTGTGGGACCATCGTCTGGAGATTAAAAAAAAGAGATGCTTGCCAGAGCTCCTGTAGGGATGCTGAGCTGAATGGCGACATTGTAGGAAAACACATCCCGGGTTCATTCCCTGGTCTGTGCTGAATTAACTGTTCTCAGCCAGGATAGTGGGAGGCGTACTCCAATTGGCCACAGCACTCCTGGCATTTGCAGAAAGAAAAGAAATAACTTAGATTAATATAGCTAGAGGCGGCACATGGTGGGGGGGGGGGGGGTGCTGCTCCGACTATCTGCCTCTCTTCCATGACATTCTCCGCGCCTGGGTGGCCCTTAAGAAGGAGCATGCGATGTCTGCCGGTACGCTTGAAGCTTTCCGTGACTGGCGGGTACCACAGGGACTGGAGTGCATAGTTGGTGAGGATAGTTGTATTCTGATTTAATTTGTACAATTGGGTGTTTATTACATGTGACCAAAAAAAAAAGTTATGGTGACACTTCGTTAGTTTTTCGGGGTTCATGACCCTGGGGCAACCAGGTGTTATTCTACGGGTCCACTCAAAGATACTTATATTTATATAGCTCCTATCACATCCTCAGGACGCCCCAAAGCACTTCACAGACAATTAAATACTTTTGAAGTATAGTCACTGTTGGAATGTTGGCAAATGTTCTCGAGTAATTAGGGATGGGCAATAAATGCTGGCCTTGCCAGCGACGCCCACATCCCATGAACGAATTTTTTTTTTAAATGCTCCAACCAATATGTGCACATGCAAGATCTCAATGAGCACTCCCTCAGGACTGCCCTGACGTGTCTGCCGAGATTGTGTACTCTCGTCTCCGGAGTTGGGCTTGAACTCACAACTTTTTGACTCAGAGACAAGAGTGCTGCCACTGAGCCACGGCTGACACTCTGGTTGGTGATGGGGTGCTGGGGTAAGACGGTGAGATAACCAGGGTTCTTGCTTCTAATTGCTGTCCAGTTGGAAAGGTTTTGTCTGTAAATACTGAGCGAGGATAGGAGGAGGCTATGGTACCGCACGGTCAAATAGCCTTTTGAAGCTCAATGTTTAGGCCCACTGAGCAAGAATATGCCCATTTGGATAAGGTGTGGGAGGGCTGGTGGTATCTGTGGAGCCATACTCCAGCCAAACCACTGCTTTCAGAAAGGTGGTGAGAAACTTGAGGTAAAGTGATTCATAATTTTGGCCATGGAATTAAATCTGATATGTTATTCTGCTGAACAAACAGTCATTGCATCCCAGGTTCAATTCTCTGGTGTGTACTGAGTTTGCTGATCTCAGCCAGGGTGGCAGTAGGGCGAGGAAAACTAGCCTTAGTCCTCATGGGTTAGGGAAGGGAAAATCAGCCGGCTTCTTGCTCCAGATCGTCATCCAGCAACCTCCGCTGGAAGGGGATGTTTGAGAACTCGGGACGGAGTAGGCTAAAATTCTGCTAAAACTCAAAAAGCCTGCCAACATTTGCTATTAAGATTCACACATGAATAATAGCCACTTTGGTGAACTACTAGAAGGGTTCCCAACACCCATGGAATGATACCAAAGGAAGGAATTAGCAGCCGCAGGAGAGGAGAAGGAGAAAATTAGAAGTCTTGGAGCCTTAGAAGAGCGTGCGTGTCACTACAAAGGATGCTGACATTGCAAGTTTGAATAGACTGTATGAGCATGGTATCAAATATTATGTGTGTCATTCACACACAATATCATAAGATCTAGTATAAATAAACAATGTCATTCAGTCCTGGTACAATGTAATAATCTTCAATACAATAATTGTAAGTCATACTACGATTAATATATTACTTCAAATGCTACATTTTCAAAAAGTTCCAAGATTCAAACTGTGTGTTAAGTTAACTGATTTCAGCCACAATGGTGTTCGGAGTGTGACGTTTGTCTGCTGCCCAAGGGTGGGAAATAAATCAGCCAGGGTTCCCACTCATTTAGTGACACCTACTGGAAATTACTTCTACATGGACATTGGATGATGAAAGAATCACACAAACTTACAGCACAAAAGGAGGCCATTCGACCCATCGTGTCTGTGCCGGCCGAAAGTGAGCTCTTCGGCCTAATCCCACTTTCCAGCTCTTGGTCCGTAGCCTCATAGATTACGGCATTTCAGGTGTTCTGATCTCACCCAGGGCTCTATAAACATAATTTAATAGGACAAAGTCAGCATGGCTTTACGAAGGGGAGGTCAAGTCTGACAAATTTGCTTGAGTTCTTTGAGGACATAACGTACAGGGTGGATAAAGGGGAACCAGTGGACGTAGTGTATTTAGACTTCCAGAAGGCATTCGACAAGGTGCCACATAAAAGATTATTGCTCAAGATAAAGAATCACTGGATTGGGGGTAATATTCTGGCATGGGTGGAGGATTGGTTATCTAACAGGAAGCAGAGAGTTGGGATAAATGGTTCATTCTCGGACTGGCAACCAGTGGCCAGTGGTGTTCCGCAGGGGTCGGTGCTGGGTCCCCAACTCTTTACAATCTATATTAACAATTTGGAGGAGGGGACCGAGTGTAACGTATCAAAGTTTGCAGATGATACAAAGATGGGAGGGAAAGTGGAGAGTGAGGAGGACATAAAAAACCTACAGGGGGATACAGACAGGCTGGGTGAATGGGTGGAGATTTGGCAGATGCAATACAATATTGGAAAATGTGAGGTTATGCACTTTGGCAGGAAAAATCAGAGAGCAAGTTATTTTCTTAAAGGCGAGAAACTGGAAAGTACTGCAGTACAAAGGGATCTGGGGGTCCTAGTGCAAGAAGATCAAAAAGTTAGTATGCAGGTGCAGCAGGTGATCAAGAAGGCCAACGGAATGTTGGCTTTTATTGCTCGGGGGATAGAATATAAAAACAGGGAGGTATTGCTGCAGTTATATAAGGTATTGGTGAGACCGCACCTGGAATACTGCATACAGTTTTGGTCTCCATACTTAAGAAAAGACATACTTGCTCTCGAGGCAGTACAAAGAAGGTTCACTCGGTTAATCCCGGGGATGAGGGGGCGGACATGTGAGGAGAGGTTGAGTAGATTGGGACTCTACTCATTGGAGTTCAGAAGAATGAGAGGTGATCTTATTGAAACATAAGATTGTGAAGGGGCTTGATCGAGTGGATGCGGTAAGGATGTTCCCAAGGATGGGTGAAACTAGAACTAAGGGGCATAATCTTAGAATAAGGGGCTGCTCTTTCAAAACTGAGATGAGGAGAAACTTCTTCACTCAGAGGGTAGTAGGTCTGTGGAATTTGCTGCCCCAGGAAGCTGTGGAAGCTACATCATTAAATAAATTTAAAACAGAAATGGACAGTTTCCTAGAAGTAAAGGGAATTCGGGGTTACGGGGAGCGGGCAGGAAATTGGACATGAATTTAGATTTGAGATTAGGATCAGATCAGCCATGATCTTATTGAATGGCGGAGCAGGCTCGAGGGGCCGATTGGCCTACTCCTGCTCCTATTTCTTATGTTCTTATGTTCTATAACTGAGCTAGGGGAGGGGGAAAGGGAGATGTTAGCGGGGGTGCAGGGGCAGTGGAAGTAAGGCTACAGTTCCTGATTATCCTAACCTGCTGGAAGCATGTGTAGACATCAAATGAGAACAAGGTCAGGCAAGGCACTCATGGCCTCCACACTCAAGTGAACAGCTACCACTCACCATCCATGTTCACATAGAGACTTGGCATTACAGGATGACCTGTGATCTTCGGCTTATGCTCTTGATATATATTAATGACCTGGACTTAGGTATACAGGTTATAATTTCAAAGTTTGCAGACGACACAAAACTTGGAAATGCAGTAAACAATGTAGAGGATAGTAACAGACTAAGGAGGACATAGACAGACTGGTGAAATGGGCAGACACATGGAGGATTGTGCATAGCTGATTCCTGCATCCCAACCCTAACCCCCACCACCGGCCCCCACCGACGACAAAAGAGCCTACCAACATTCGCAGTCAAAGCTCATACCTGAATACTGATTAGTCCAGTGATTCTACTCTTTCTGATTGGTCCAGTGATTCTACTCTTTCTGATTGGTCCAGTGATTCTACTCTTTCTGATTGGTCCAGTGATTCTACTCTTTCTGATTGGTCCAGTGATTCTACTCTTTCTGATTGGTCCAGGGCTTCTTGCTTTATACCAGAGAGTAATATTAATAATTGCCATTCAATTTTTCACTAAATAATTCTCAGTACAAACAGAGCAACAGAGCCATCAACCATTCACTATGGGGGAAGAATTGCTCTTTTTGAAAACAAAGCATTTACAATTTCACCGGAAATACTGACCATTGGGGAATGGTTGCTCCCCCCTGCTTCCTCCCCAACAATGGTTAAATATTCTCAGGTATATGTTATACCTTTGTAAAAAAAAAACTGAGACAAAACTTCACTGGAACACTTTCGTTCCTGACCGATGGTACTTCAGCCATCTCAGTACGGCGATATTGTTCAAGAACTTGCATGAGATTACCAATCCCAACACATTCTCTGAGGGTCAAGTTTCAGGCAATGTCGTTTGTTTAAGGCAAGAAAAGGGACTCGCATAATGTTCGACTTATTAATAAATTAGCAGTTCATTTGGATTTCTTTTGTTTGATCCAGTGCATCCCGATGACACTGTTATAAATGTAATCCGGTGTGGAACTGAGCTGTACAGTTCAGCAAGGTCCCAGGTTTGATTCCTGATTTGGTTTGCGTAACATTATAACAGCTGAGGCAGCACTGGGTACTCTACAAATGATCGCAGTGCACCTGGCTGAGGGAAGGGAGAAATACTCTACGATTCTTGCTTCTGATCAGTAACGCCACTGATTTGCCATTTTCATGGTAAAAATAGATGGTAAAGATCCAGGAAATCCTGTAATTCCATATTGTAAAAACAGAATTTGACTTAATCGGTCACCACTAGCCAGTCAACCTAATTTTAACTAGACTGCGATTGTGGCATGTAATCTTGGAATCATTGCAAAAACCCCAGAATCCAATGTGAACCAATATCCCTGCTGATTTCTATCCATTGATCCTTTCTGGAAATGTGGGTGTGTGAACATTGGGCAAGGACAGATTCAGGCTCTGCTGTGATGCCCTCTATTGTCAATAACCTGCCAACACTTTCTGGGAACTTGGACATGGTACTTGAAGGCCACCTGGTGTGTTTGGAACTGTACCCCTGCAGCATTCCGTACCTTTAGAAGAGAGGGGGAGGGAGAAAATTGGGAAATAAAAATGTAATAGGCATTTAAAACTACCTGCACTGTCTCCACCCACAGCCTTGATCCCTGCTTCACATCATTTGGAGATCCAGGCCACTCACTTGGTCTAGACATTCCATGTGGGGCCCAACTGCACCTCATCTCACTGGGCGTACCAGCCTCCAACTTTACGCCAGGTCGCACTGAGGTCTGGGAGGCAGAAACTGCCAGTGTAGGGAGCCCCCACCCTAGACTCTGTCCTCCTTTGCATCACAAGCCTTGTAAGAGATGGGCAACACTCAACCTTTTACCTCTTATGAAGCCAAGCAGGAATTCCAAAAGTCAGCCGGGACCCAACCTATCCTAGCCTATTTCTAGGCCCTTCTGCTGTGAGCCAAAAAGGGTCGAGCAATTTCGGACCCATCATTTTCATTGGTGTCATTTGGTTTGTGACTCACCTGAAGAAGGATTTAATTTAATCTCGTAGCACAGTGATTAATGTGTTTGTATAAAAATTCCTTTTCCCATTATTTTAACGCAGTCGTTAATCTGTTTGTTAAACCTCGGAGCATTCCACAAGTCCTAATAACACCGGGAGCAGTAAAATTCCTCCAAGGCACAGTTGATAAATTTTAATCCGGGGCATGGGGCCTCAATTGTGGAAATAGTCAAATAAATTCTTAATCCAGACCTGCATATAATAAAAGTATCAATCAATGTGGGGGAGGGTAGGAAGCTTCTCCATGACTTGTAACACCTTTAATTAATGTATAGCCAGGTAAACAAAAGAGAGATCATCTGTAAATTGTGAAGTTTTTTTGTTTCCCTGGTGCTGGCAGATGTCTCCCAGACGTACAGTACAGGTACATAGAATATGGACCATGGCATTTTACCAAATGCTCAACACAAAACAAAGACAGCTGCATCAGGCTGGAACAAGTCATCATGTGACAAGCTTTGCAGCTTTCCTGCTGGAAGGCACGTTTGCAAATCTTAGTAAAAGACAATGGTCAGAGCTCACCAGTTTATGGAATCTGTAAAGAAGAAAGGAGGAAAGAAAGGGAGAAAATAATTGGCATTTATAAAGCGCTTTTCATGACCTCAGGATGTCCCAAAGTGCTTCACAGCCGATGATCAGTTAGTGTCGATTGTAGCTAAAATAATGTTGGGGTGAGATTCAAAGGGGCCAGCAACCCTCCAGTAGTTTGCACAAGTGGGCATTTCTCATATTATTGGTTAGTAACGGGGATGTGGTCAGTTTTTTTTTCTTTCCCTAGCCGAGAACACTGAAGCCGACGGTCCCCGGCAAACTGCTGCCTCAGCTGAGATCAACTAATTCAGAAATGCAACCTGATAGCTTCTGGTCTGTACGACTTTGTTCTGAACACGGGTGCCTTTACCCACTGATCCCTTGTGAGAGGTCGAATGTACTTATTACTCAAACGTCCATCCTGGGACTTTTGGAATGGACGAATGTATGGTCCCAGAACAAGTTACATTATTTTAAAGCCTGTTAAATATAAAGTGCTGAACCTATTCCTTTGCAGTCCAGCTCACAGTGACTCATTAATTCCATTTGGCCTTGAGCATTGAAACTAACTCATTTAAAAAGATTTCCAGCATTTTTTTTTAACATTGTTGCACTGGAATTCCAGAACTGTTGGGGCAGGATTTCACCTTCACTGGTCCAACTGTGTCCAATTGTTTGATGCCAGCCATGGCTCAGTGGGTAGCAGTCTCAACTCTGATTCAGAAGGTTGTGGGTTCAAGTCCGACCGCACAGACTTGAGTACAAAATCTCAGCTGACATCCCAGTGCAGTACTGAGGGAGCGCTGCACTGTCAGAGGTGCTGTGTTTTGGATGAGACATTAACCCTGTTTGCCCTCTCAGGTGGACGTAAAAGATCTCATGGCACTATTTCAAAGAAGAGCAGGGTACATCGCCCCAGTGTCCTGAACAATGTATATCCCTCAATCAACATCACTAAAAACAGATTATTTGATCGTTATCACATTGCTGTTTCTTTGGACCTTGTAGGAAATGTGGCAGCCAAAATACACACAACAGTGACTAAACTACAAAAGTATTTAATTGTTTGTAAAGTGCTTCGGAATGTCCTGAGGTTAGTAAAAGATGCTATATAAATAATATATATAAAAGAGACTGTTAGCTAAGATAGAAGCCCATGGAATCGAGGGAAAAGTACGGACTTGGTTAGGAAGTTGGCTGAGCGAAAGGCGACAGAGTAGGGATAATGGGTAGGTACTCACATTGGCAGGATGTGACTAGTGGAGTCCCGCAGGGATCTGTCTTGGGGCCTCAATTATTCACAATATTTATTAACGACTTAGATGAAAGTCTCATATCTAAATTTGCCGATGACACAAAGATTGGTGGCATTGTAAGCAGTGTAGATGAAAACATAAAATTACAAAGCGATATTGATAGATTAGGTGAATGGGCAGAACTGTGGCAAATGGAATTCAATGTAGACAAATGTGAGGTCATCCACTTTGGATCAAAAAAGAATAGAACAGGGTACTTTCTAAATGGTAAAAAGTTAAAAACAGTGGATGTCCAAAGGGACTTAGGGGTACAGGTACATCGATCATTGAAGTGTCATGAACAGGTGCAGAAAATAATCAATAAGGCTAATGGAATGCTGGCCTTTATATCTAGAGTACAAGGGGGCAGAAGTTATGCAGAAGCTATACAAAACCCTGGTTAGACCGCACCTGGAGTACTGTGAGCTGTTCTGGGCACCGCACCTTCGGAAGGACATATTGGCCTTGGAGGGAGTGCAGTGTTGGTTTACTAGAATGATACCCGGACTTCAAGGTTTAAGTTACAAGGAGAGATTACACAAATTGGGATTGTATTCTCTGGAGTTTCGAAGTTTAAGGGGTGATCTGATCGAAGTTTATAAGATATTAAGGGGAACAGATAGGGTGGAAAGAGAGAAACTATTTCCGCTGGTTGGGGATTCGAGGAGTAGGGGACACAGTCTAAAAATTAGAGCCAGGCCTTTCAGGAGCGAGATTAGAAAACATTTCTACACACAAAGGGTGGTAGAAGTTTGGAACACTCTTCCGCAAACGGCAATTGATACTAGCTCAATTGCTAAATTTAAATCTGAGATAGATAGCTTTTTGGCAACCAAACGTATTCAGGGATATGGGCCAAAGGCGGGTATATGGAGTTAGATCACAGATCAGCCATGATCTTATCAAATAGTGGAGCAGGCACGAGGGGCTAAATGGCCTACTCCTCTTCCTATGTTCCTATGTTTCCTATAAATGCAAGTCTTTTTTTGTGTTCATTCCTTTGAATGGACAAATCAAAAGTAAAATTTTCTCCCAATTTTCAATCCATGTGCTTTTGATAGTGATGAGTTTGACTGGGCATTTCCACATGCACTGTCAGCCCTCTGGTCATCTGCCCAAGTGGCCACTCTTTTTATATTAGGCCAGACGATTTTTAGGATTCGACTGAGCCTGGCCCTGACTTCAAGTAATATTCACATGGGACTCTCAAACAGGAAGATAATGATCAGAAGCAGAATCTCTGTCTGAGGCAAATTTAGACCTATTTCTCAGTGGCGCAAAAATAGAAGGATGCAGTGGGTGGGGATTGTCAGAGCCGCTGCATCTTTACAAAGCAGCTTTATCGCACCCATTCATGCCATTCGTAATCCACGGAGAATATATCAGTCTGCAGTTATTTTTAATTCCTGTGCTTAGACACATGCACGGATTTTCAGGAAAGGTGTTTTTTTTTTCTTGCTTGAGAATCAGAAGTGGGAACCCTGGTTGGTTTTCTCCTTCCTAGTCCAGGAATGTTGAAATGCAAAAGCCAACTGTATCTCCACGCCCACAGCTCACCCAACCCCAACCTGCGATTAGCTAATTGAACACAGGTAAAGAATTAAACCTGGAATCTTCCTGGTCTGCATTGCATACCATGAAGTGTAGTTTTTCTTGAAGAATGTAGGTGGAGGGCCAGGGGCTATAGTTCCCATTAAGCCGACACAACAGCAGTTAAAACAATACAGTACTTATTCCAAAAATAAATCTCCGCGTGAAGTACTTTGAAACATTTCAACATGATAAGATGCTGTATCGATATGAATATAATTATTGTTCATTTTAGTGCAGGACTCTACCAAGATTGAAACATGGTAAATGCGGGAGAATTAAATAGTGTGGCACTAAGATTGAGTGTTAAAAGCATGAATATTGTAGGAGGGAGAAGAGGATGAAATAAGGAGTTCCTCAGTTTTGAAGTACTTTTTAAATTTGTTCATGGGATGTGGGCATTGCTGGCGAGGCCGGCATTTATTGCCCATCCCTAATTGCCCTTGAGAAGGTGGTGATGAACCACTTTCTTGAATCGCTGCAGTCCGTGTGGTGAAGGTTCTCCCACAGTGCTGTTAGGTAGGGAGTTCCAGGATTTTGACCCAGCGACGATGAAGTAACGGTGATATATTTCCAAGTCGGGATGGTGTGTGACTTGGAGGGGAACGTGCAGGTGTTGTTGTTCCCATGTGCCTGCTGCCTTCTAGATGATAGAGGTCGTGGGTTTGGGAGGTGCTGTCGAAGAAGCCTTGGCGAGTTGCTGCAGTGCATTTCTGTGGATGGTACACACTGCAGCCACTGTGCACTGGTGGTCGAGGGAGTGAATGTTTAGGGTGATCCATGGGGTGCCAGTCAAGCGGGCTGCTTTGTCCTGGATGGTGTCAAGCTTCTTGCTGCTGTTGGAGCTGCACCCATCCAGGCAAGTGGAGAGTATTCCATCACACTCCTGTCTTGTGCCTTGTAGATGGTGGAAAGGCTTTGAGGAGTTGGGAGGTGAGACACTCGCTGCAGAATACCCAGCCTCTGACCTGCTCTTGCAGCCACAGTATTTATGTGGCTGGTCCAGTTAAGTTTCTGGTCAATGGTGACCTTGAGGATGTTGATGGTGAGGGATTCGGCGATAGTAATGCTGTTGAATGTCAAGGGGAGGTGGTCATTGCCTGGCACTTGTCTGGGCGAATGTTATTTGCCACTTATCAGCCCAAGCCTGGATGTTGTCCAGATATTGCTGCATGCGGGCACGGACTGCCTCATTATCTGAGGGGTTGCGAATGGAACTGAACACTGAGCAATCATCAGCAAACATCCCCATTTCTGACCTTATGACGGAGGGAAGGTCATTGATGAAGCAGCTGAAGATGGTTGTGCCTAGGATACTGCCCTGAGGAACTCCTGCAGCAATGAACTGGGGCTGAGATGATTGGGCTTCAACAACCACTACCATCTTCCTTTGTGCTAGGTATGACTCCAGCCACTGGAGAGTTTTCCCCCTGATTCCCATTGACTTCAATTTTACTAGGGCTCCTTGATGCCACACTCGGTCAAATGCTGCCTTGATGTCAAGGGCAGTCACTCTCGCCTCACCTCTGGAATTCAGCTCTTTTGTCCATGTTTGGACCAAGGCTGTAATGAGGTCTGGAGCCGAGTGGCCGTGGCGGAACCCAAACTGAGCATCGGTGAGCAGGTTATTGGTGAGTCAGTGCCACTTGACAGCACTGTCGACGACACCTTCCATCACTTTGCTGATGATTGAGAGTAGGCTGATGGGGCGGTAATTGGCCGGATTGGATTTGTCCCGCTTTTTGTGGACAGGACGTACCTGGGCAATTTTCCACATTATCGGATAGATGCCATTGTTGTAACTGTACTGGAAAAGTTTGGCTAGAGGCGCGGCTAGTTCTGGAGCACAAGTCTTCAGCACTACAGCTGGGATGTTGTCGGGGCCCATAGCCTTTGTTGTGTCCAGTGCACTCAGCCGTTTCTTGATATCACATGGAGTGAATCGAATTGGCTGAAGACTGGCTTCTGTGATGGTGGGGATATCGGGAGGAGGCCGAGATGGATCATCCACTCGGCACTTCTGGCTGAAGATGGTTGCAAATGCCTTGTCTTTTGAACTCACATGCTGGACTCTGCCATATTTGAGGATGGGGATGTTTACACAACAACCTCCTCCCATTAGTTGTTTAACTGTCTACCACCATTCACGACTGGATGTGGCAGGACTGCAGAGCTTTGATCTGATCCGTTGGTTGTGGAATCGCTTAGCTCTGTCTAGCATGTTGCTTCCGCTGTTTAGCATGCATGTAGTCCTGTGTTGCAGCTTCACCAGGTTGGCACTTCATTTTTAGGTACGCCTGGTGCTGCTCCTGGCATGCTCTTCTACACTCCTCATTGAACCAGGGTTGATCCCATGGCTTGTTGGTAATGGTAGTGAGGAATATGCCGGGCCATGAGGTTACGGGTTGTGCTGGAATACAATTCTGCTGCTGCTGATGGCCCACAGTGCCTCATGGATGCCCAGTTTTGTGCTGCTAGATCTGTTCTGAATCCATCCCATTTAGCACAGTGGTAGTGCCACACAACACGTTGGATTGTGTCCTCAGTGCAAAGACGGGACTTCATCTCCACGAGGACTGTGCGGTGGTCGCTCCTACCAGTACTGTCATGGACAGATGCATCTGCGACAAGTAGGTTTTTCCCTTGTGTTGGTTCGCTCACCACCTGCCGCAGGCCCAGTCTGGCAGCTATGTCCTTCAGGACTCAGCCAGTTCGGTCAGTCGTGGTGCTACCGAGCCACTCTTGCTGATGGACATTGAAGTCCCCTTACTCAGAGTACATTCTGTGCCCTTGCTACCCTCAGTGCTTCCTCCAAGTGGTGCTCAACATGGAGGAGGACTTATCACAAACGTGAGGAAGGACACTGTGCAGCAGTAGAAGAGTTAGAGAAGGTTGATAAAAGATATGGTCAAAGAGGTAGGTGATGAGGAAGCTTTTGAAGACAGGTGGGGTGTAGAGAGAGAGTTCCAGAGTGTGGTGTCGAAGATGGCTGAATGGCTATGGCACCAAAAGGTAGACTTAGGGAAGGGCAGATGCGAAAGAGACCAGAGAGTAAATACTGGCATGTAGGCCTGGAGGACGATGAAAAGATATGATGGGATTTGTAAATCCACCGCATTATGGGCCAGGGATCCGATGGAGGTCAGGAGTGATAGGTGAGTGGTATTTAGTGCAAATAAACCTCTAATTGTAAGTGCATTGCCTACAGACCAAGATGAGCCCGAAGTGTGATTGTTAGCTTGTCCTGAATAGGTACTGAAAGGACTTGTATTCATACAGCACCCTTCATCTCCTTCGTACTTTTGAAATGTAGTCACTGTTGTACTGTAGGTAAATGTAATGCACACAGCAAGGTCCCACAAACACAGTGTCATGCGTGATTAGATAATCTGCTTTGGTGATCGTGGTTGAGGGATAAATGTTGGCCAGAACACTGGGGAAAAACTGCCTTGCTCTTTTTCAATTAGTGCCATGGTGTTTTTTTAAATGTCCTCATGTTTCTCTGTACTCAGCCACACCTTTATCTGATAGGGCAGATGTGGTCTCAGTTTAACATCTCATCAGAAAGCTGGCACCTCCGACAGTGCAGCAATCCCTCAATAATGCAATGAAGCGTCAGATTAGATGATGTGCCCAAGACTCTGGAGTGGGGCTTGAACCCATAACCTTCTAACTCAAAGGCAAGAGTGCTACCACTGAGCCAAGGCTATTCTTAAGGTAATCTCATATCGGGTAGGAGTTGGGTGTTATGATTGACCTCCATGTGCCTGAACCAAGGAGGTGTAAAAGCATTTACAGTTTCTGCTCCTGATCACTTTCCAATGATCCCTTCTGGAAAGTTTATGCGTGCAGCTGTAAGCAGAGGACAAAATCAGGCTTGGGCCTCCTCTCCATTGTCAGATAGTCTAGTTCACTGTTGACCAATAGAAATTGCTGACCAGCCACAGGTGTGGCTATGGTGACACTGTTTTAGCCCCATGCACTAATTTTAGTAGAAAACACCTTACAAACGCTCACACAATATCGGTAAATGCACTTCACATATATATAATATATATATCCATATACACACTTTTAAAAAAAATCTACCACCATTCAGTAAAGGAAGTAAAGCACTCACAACAATCAAAAAAACACTTGCACACTCTGCTTTTTGTCTTACCATTTTACGAACAAACGCACAAAAGGGTTAAAGTGCATATGCAATGCCGTGCAAAAATGAGTATTGAGATCACATGCCCAACGACGGTGTCTGTTACTCATTAGTTATTTACTAATGAGAAATGCAATTAGCCACATCTGGATTCCCAATTAGCCACATGTGGCTAGTGGCTAACATATTGGACAACACCGGTCCAGTGGCACTCTGGAGGTGTACGTTCACATATGAAGAATGGCTACTTGGGGAAGATATTGGAGTGCAATAGGAGCTGTGGGCCTGTATGAGTCAGTGGGGGTAATATCCAACTTAACTGCTTGGGCGGTAAAGCGACGGAGCTGTTAAAGAACGCGCCCAATTGTCCTTCCATTGAAATCAATGGAATGAAAATCGGTGAGTTCTATAATGGGCAGGCAACCTGGTTTACCACATAAGCAGCAAAGACAAAAACTACCCCTGTAAAAGGAGAGCATATTAGAAATTCTACTGTGTACGGATAGGTGCAACTCAAATCATACTAAAGCCTTTGATCCTTCAGTAGTTTTTAAATTAAACCTTTGACCCTTTCCGTATCGCTTCAATGCCAAACTCTCAGCAGTACACATGCTGGTTTAATAGTTGTCACTGTGTTCCCAGCTAGCGGAGGTGTAATGTAGCTGGAGGTCAGTGTGCTAGCAATTTTTTTATTCATTCATGGGATGTGGGCGTCGCTGGCAAGGCCAGCATTTATTGCCCATCCCTAATTGCCCTTGAGAAGGTGGTGGAGAGCTGCCACCTTGAACCACTGCAGTCCGTGTGGTGAAGGTTCTCCCACAGTGCTGTTCGGTAGGGAGTTCCAGGATTTTGACCCAGTGATGATTTTTATTCAAAAAATATACTTTATTCATAAAATTTGTAGCAAAAAACATACAACACAGTTGTCCTATCACATATCAAACATACACAACACAGATCACACAACTTGCCGGTTACATCAAGTACAGTTCAGTGAACACACTGTACATAATTACAGCTCATCACACTCTGGGGTGTCTCATTGCATTATACTCAATACAGATTATTGCTTACAGATTCATTACAGGTACATTGCAGCAACTTGAATTTTACATTCTGCCCGAGGGGGTTTTTCCCTGATTGCAGCCCCTCTGTGTACAATGGCGGGAAGGCTCTAAACGGTTGCCTTTCCCTTGACCCAGTGATGATGAAGGAACAGCCGATATATTTCCAAGTCAGGATGGTATGTGACTTGGAGGGGAATGTGCAGGTGGTGGTGTTCTCATGTACCTGTCGCCTTGTCCTTCTGGGTGGTGGAGGTTGCAGGTTTGGGAGGTGCTGTTGAAGAAGCCTTGGCGAGTTGCTGCAATGTGCTACTCCAACCAGTATCCAGAGGAAATAATTGCATAAACCAGAAATAATACCTACTTTGTGAGGGCAAACCTATCTTTTGCATATTTTACAAATAAGCATTTTCTCCTGAAAACCCTTAGTCTTTCTAGGGTTTTCGTAGATTTCCTACTCTTTGGCAGGACATCATTGCTGTGTGCACTTGGATAGTCCCCTCAAAGAGGGAGGGAAATGAGGACAAGTCTGATTTTGCAAAGGTCTGTGTTCAGCACAGGGTGTGGGCTGCCTCATAGTCAGAGCTGAGTAATATCCTATTATTTTCTTTGTCAGTTTCTTTTATAATTCACCTGTTTTATAGTTTCTTCTCCTAGTAGTGGAGTTATTGAAAGTTCCCTTCTTGACGTTAATACTACAAGGGTGAGTTTATGCTGAAGGCGCAGAGCCTCGCTAGCTGAAGGTATGGGTCAGAGATTGGGCCGAACATGAAAGACCTGATTCACCAACCCGTGCTCACCAATAGCAAGGCTCCACGCCCTCAGCTGAGTCCCATGAAATTACCTGTAACGTGTTTAACTTAAAAGGGTCAGCCACATTTCTCTCATGCTGGGGGGCAGATACCCTCTCTGTCAATGAACTGAGCCTGCTCTCTATGATTTTGCAACAGCTTACACACAGGTGATATCTCCACCCCATTGTTGTAACGGTGTCAACTTGCCTCAGTGGTAGCAATCCTATCGCTGTGTCAACAATTGTGGATTTAAGCCCCACTTCAGGACTTGACCATATAATCTGGGTAAAATGCTCCAGTGCCGTCTTTCAGATGAAACGTTAAATTGAGTTCCTACCTGTTTGTTCAGTTGGATCTAAAAGATCCCGTGACATTATTTTGAAGAAGAATGGGGAGCCCTTCCCATGATCAGGCCAACCTTCATCCCTCGACCAACAATAAAACTTGCATTTATATTGTGCCTTTAACATAGTGAAACATGCCAAGGTGCTTCATGGGAGCAATTATCAAACAAAATTTGACACCAAGCCACATAAGGAGCTATTAGAACAGGTGACCAAGAGCTTGGTCAAAGAGGTAGGTTTTAAGGAGCTTCTCAAAGGCGGAGAGGTATAGGGAGGGAATTCCAGAGCTTAGGGCCTGAGCAGTTGAAGGCCCGGCCACCAATGGTGGAGCGATTAAAATTGGGGATGTGCAAGAGGCCAGAATTGCAGGAGTGCAGAGATCTTGGAGGGTTGTAGAGCTGGAGGAGGTTACAGAGATAGGGAGAGGCGACGCCATGGAAGAGTTTGAAAACAAGGATGAGAATTTTAAAATCGAGGCGTTGCCAGTCAACCAAAACAGGTTAGCTTGTGATTCATTTCATTGCTTTTTATGGCACCTGGGGGGGGGAGGTTTTAAGCTGAGAATTACTTTGAGAAACAGCAGCGGCTTTGAAGAGAAAGAACAAACACCTGGTAATCGTAATGAGTCATTCCCTTATCTCGTTTCCTACTCTTTTTAACCCTAATGATGTCCTCCACTATAGGGCCTTGGCCCACTAGGTTGTTTCAGCTTGCCACTTCAGCTCCTGAGTTAGAAGGTTGTGTGTTCAAGCCCCACTCCAGGATTTGCGTGCATAATCAATGCCCACACTCAAATATAGTGCTGTACAGAGGGAGTGCTGCATTGTTGGAGGTGCCATTCTTTGCACAAAAAGGCTTCTGCATTTGCCTATGTGACAATCGTGACTTCAAAAGTAATTAATTGATACTTTGGGGTTCCCTGAAGACATGAAAGGTACAAAATAAATGTTAGTTCTTTCTTTCTATACATAAAATTATTACTGTGTACATTTCTGGTCACCCTATTATAGAAAGGATATTATTAAACTAGAAAGAGTGCAGAAAAGATTTACTAGGATGCTACCGGGACTTGATGGTTTGACTTATAGGGAGAGGTTGGATAGGCTGAGACTTTTTTCCCTGGAGAGTAGGAGGTTTCGGGGTGATCTTATAGAAGTCTATAAAATAATGAGGGACATAGATAAGGTAGATAGTCAAAATCTTTTCCCAAAGGTAGAGGAGTCTATAACGAGGGGACATAGATTTAAGGTGAGAGGGGAGAGATACAAAAGGGTCCAGAGGGGCAATTTTTTCACTCAAAGGGTGGTGAGTGTCTGGAACGAGCTGCCAGAGGCAGTAGTAGAGGCGGGTACAATTTTGTCTTTTAAAAAGCATTTGGACAGTTACATGGGTAAGATGGGTATAGAGGGATATGGGCTAAGTGCAGGCAATTGGGATTCTATGGGATAGAAGCTGTCTATTTATGCCCATCAAGTGAAGGGATGTTACTTCTAGACGACAGAATGCCATTCCAGGGTGCTTCCCTGCTGGCTCAGTTGTTGAATTCAAAGCCCAAAGTGGATCTGATTATTTACCTCGCCGTAGCCTGGGTTGCTGAGTTCAATTGTAGCATCCCTTATAGCACCACTACTCTAGCTGAGAGCAACTAATGATATTTCTTTACTTGGCAATGCAGTCCCCACCAGTTACATCATCCACGCTTATCACAGGCAACTGCCTATATCTGGCAAACGGCACTAACCATTTACCATTACCATAGGAGGCAATTACAAAGGCACTGCTTATAACGTGTCGACAATTTCGGGCAGTTCAATAAGCGCTTACCCTGTACTCACCACTTTAAAAAGGCTCTGCTGATCTCAGGCACAGTCGGATCTTCAAGCAGTTTCAGTCAGTTGTTCGCACCTCATTAAACTGCGATTACCTTAATGATGAGGTTTCGGATGCAACTGCTAATGATCAGGAGACATGATGTGGAGATGCCGGTGATGGACTGGGGTGGACAAATGTAAGGAATCTTACACCACCAGGTTATATCATCACCTGACGAAGGAGAAAGCCTCCGAAAGCTTGTGATTTTCAAATAAAACTGTTGGACTATAACCTGGTGTTGTAAGATTCCTTCTAATGATTAGGAGAGACAGTTGTTAAATGGAGACTTTAAAAAAATATATATTTTGGTTACTTTGCTTTTTGGCTTTACCGTCCACCGCCTATAACGGGCAAATTGCGTTGAAGCCAACCTGCCCACTGAAAGCGGTGGGGACTGTACACCTGTCTCCAGACGTCAGTCTCTCCCATGTGTATTCCCACCCATTGCCATTTTCCATTACACACCAGACAGATGTGGCGCTAGCAAATCCAGCAGCATTGCAAAAACCTGTTTTTTAAAAAAAAAAGAGTCTACCATCCCTCCAGAATACGGTCCAGTCACACACTGCATTGATAATATAACAGAGTGGGCCTCAGAATGATAGCATCCAAGTTTGTGCTTGTCTCTACGAAATCAAATTCCAGTCTCAGTTGGGCGGTGGAATACCAAGTAGTGATGAGTCACCTCCCCACGGGAAGGGAAGTTGAGTCATCTACTGGGAACTCCCAGCAGTTGGTTACCGAGGAGACTGACAAGGCTTGATTACATTTCAAAGCTGCATTTGATGGCATTCACACAATTTTCTCAGCATTGGCTAGAATAAGTAGCATAAATGTTACGTATCTTACTTGTCTTGTTCTGGCAATTCTCTTTTTAATGGGTCTTAGGAGCTCTTGCCAGATTTGCTGGCTAAAGCCTAGTGGCAATATAAGTAGGGAAGAATGGAGGCTGGTATAGTGCCATTCTCCCAAAACCTGAGCTGAAATACACAAGTACCTATAGAGATTAAGGAATCTCAGCCTGAAAATGGTGCAAGGAAGCTAAGTGGGAAATGGGTATTTAACAAGAACCCCACCTCAAACCAGATTAAAATAAAACTCCATCAGTTGGCTCATTTGTTAAATCCATTGCCCTGTGTGGACCTGAGGCATTCAGATCAGGAAGGTCACAGGTTTGTTTCATGACCTGCGCTGAATTTCTCTTAAATGAGTTCGCCAAGTCTCAATTGAATTCCTAGTCTGGTCAGGGACGGCATTAAGACCGTGCAACGCATGGAATTGCACGGGGTCCCGAGCCAATCAGGGACCCTGAGCAGATCCAATGATGAGTTTGTCGAGTAAAATATAGGGGCCACCCCCAAACCCCGCCCCCCCCCCCTACAAACCAAACCTGTGCCCAGGGTCCCTGGAAGGCAAAAACCACCTCTGAGTCTGCCCGTAGCACAAAACTGCCCATAATCCGACCCTGATTGCCAATCTTGCTCAAAGAGTCCACAAGTTAACTCAAAAATGGAAAAATATCACAATGATGCAGTAGAGGGTGCTTTTCTAAAGCTGGGGTTGAGGCCTGTTGCTGGGGGGAGCAGAGAGACCTTTATTCTTCATCCAACATTTAAAAAAAAAATGTTCTGTGGATGTGGGCAACACTGCCATGGCTACATTTATTGCCCATCCCTAGTCACCCTGAGAAAATGGTGATGGGTCTTCTCTTTGAACCGCTGTAGTCATTGTAGTAATGGTGCTCCTATAATGGTGTTAGGTAGGGAATTCCAGGATATTGACTCAGTGATGATGAATGATATGTCCAAGCCAGGATGTTATGTGACTTGAAGAAAAACTTGTAACGAGCATCATCCCCTCCCCCACCACTCCACTAAAAAGGAAGCATGGACCACTCCTTCCACCCCATGAACAGAAATTCAGTCATCCCCCACCCTCTAGTTGAGCTGAAATATACCTGTCTACTTTCAACTACTAAGCTGAAGCAATGACACCAACCTCTCCCACTCAACTGTCAGCTGTGCTTAGTGGTAGCACTCTCGCCTTTGAGTCAGAAGGTTGTGGTTACAAGCCCCACTCCTGAGGCTTGAGGCCATAATCCAGGCTGAGATGTGAGTGCAATACTGAAGGAGTGCTGCACTGTCAGAGATGCCATCTTTTAGTTGAGACGTTAAACTGAGGCCCCCGTCTGTCCTCTCAGGTGGCTGTAAAAGATCCCGAGGCACTATTTGAAGAAGAGCAGGGGAGTTTCTCCAGGTGTCTTGGCCAACATTTATCCTTCAACCAACACGTAAAACAGATGATCTGCTCATGTGTCTCATTCCTGTTTGTGGGACCTTGCTGTGCACAAATTGGCTGCCCCATTTCCTACATTATAACAGTGGCTATACATCACAATTACTTCATTGGCTGTACAGCGCAATTGGGATGTCCTGAGGTCGTTATATAAATGCAAGTTCTTCCCTTCTTTCAGCAGCATGTAGGTAATTCTCCCCTCCTCACTGAGTAGAAAACAGGGACATTCCAGCTCCACCCTGCTGAGCATAAATCAGTACATAAACAGCCCCCCACCTTGAGAGTAGGCCTTCGAAATTCTGTCCCACTGAACAGAATCCCCTCACTCCCCCTCCCCAACGGAACAGAAATGCTGCCAGCAAACACTGCATCTCACTGAGCAGAAATCTGGATAACAACCCCTCCATCTGCCCCACTTAGTAGAACTTTGAACGTTCCTTGCTCCACTAAAGGCAAACTCAGCCTTCCCCGTGTCTACTACTGAGGAACAAGAGGCCCTACCACCCCGCCATCACCAGTGAGAACAAACACTGCCTTCCACCACCTCCTCACTGAGGTCAAAGAAAACCTTGCCCTCTGCGTCAAAGAAAAACGTAGGCCCCCACACACTGAAGACAAGCTCCCGAACATAAAATCAGCCTTCCCGTCTACCCTGTGATAAACAAGTCCCTCCCCTCCCATTGAAAGCTGTTAATAAAGAAATGTAGTTTATTACCTCATGGTCTGACTTCAATATTGATGTTTTGGCAAGAATGGGTTAATAGAATCATAGAATAATACAGCACAGAAGGAGGCCATTCGGCCCATCATGCCTGTGCCACCTCTTTGAAAGAGCTAGCCAATTAGTCCCACTCCCCAAACCCCCCACCTCACACCACGCCTTCATCACAGCCCTGTAAATTTTTCCTTTTCAAGTATATATCTAATTCTCTTTTGAAAGTTACTATTGAATCTGCTTCCACCGCCCTTTCACTCAAATAGCTTATGTATGTCCTAATAGGGGTTTGATCATATAAATGTTAATATAATCCGATCAGGTTAATGTAAGATAGTTCGTCAAGCCAAATTTAGACATCTAGTAATTCCCGGAAATAGACTGACAGTAAACCCTAAATTGTTCCTTGATAAAAGTAATGGGATTAATATAATAATTTACTGATCCTAATGTTCTTACAAATGCCAGGGGACTATCTGGCTATGGATGGCACAATAGCCCAGCCCAATCATGTCCTTTCTAAATACTCTGCGCCCCCCGCACCCCCCCCCCCCCCCAGCACACACACTGTCCAAAAGTATTTGCTGGAAAATGATTGGGAACAGGAACCTTGGGTGATTTTTTTTCTGGGAGCGGATACCTAATTAAGAAAAGAAAGACAATCAAACTGCACTGTCTCGCTCACTGCAAAGGCGAATAGGCAACCAGGGCTTTATATAAAAAAAACTCTGTTTAGAATAGCTGTCTGAGGCAGGAGAAAGGAATTTATCACTAGCAGAATAACAGGCATGTGATCTAGAAAGCTATATGCTTGGTGTTAAGCTGAAACAAATTAACATCACCCCACCCTAACTTTCCTATCTTTTAAAGTGGAGAGATTGGCTAAGCAACCTCCAACCCCACAACAGCCTGAATCACCCTCATTACTTGACATGCAAAAATCACAGAAAATCTTTAGGTATGGAAGGCCTGAATATTGTTTCACCACTTCAATTTTACCAAGTCACAAAACGTTGTGGCAATTCTTTACATTTGAATCAACTCGGGCGTACTGCTTGAACTGACCTCGAAACTCACTGCTTCCTGACATGGAGGATAACTCTTGACTCTTCCCCTTCGTAGGAAGAAAACAATCGCTGGCTCTCACACGAAACAAGTTAAATTACATTCTGAGACCATCCCAGCAGGGTGTTCCAGTTTGTATTTGCTGGCATCTGTAAGTAGTTAAGCCTCCTTAAGTCTGAGAACAGTAATTCACTCTGGAGCCAAAACTACATAGAATTTACAGCACAGAAACAGGCCATTCGGCCCAACTGGTCTATGCCAGTGTTTTTCATGATGTGGAGATGCCGGTGATGGACTGGGGTTGACAATTGTAAACAATTTTACAACACCAAGTTATAGTCCAGCAATTGTATTTTAAATTCACAAGCTTTCGGAGACTTCCTCCTGAGGAAGGAGGAAGTCTCCGAAAGCTTGTGAATTTAAAATAAAATTGCTGGACTATAACTTGGTGTTGTAAAATTGTTTACAAGTGTTTTTCATAGAATCATAGAAATTTACGGCACAGAAGGAGGCCATTTGGCCCATCATGCCTGTGCCGGCCCAAAAAGGGCTATCCAGCCTAATTCCACTTTCCAGCTCTTGGTCCGTTGCCTTGTAGGTTATGACACTTCAAGTGCATATCCAAGCACCTTTTAAAAGTGATGAGGGTTTCTGCTTCTACTACCCTTTCAGGCAGTGAGCTCCAGACCCCCATCACCATCTGGGTGAAAAAATATCTCCTCAACTCCCCTCTAATCCATCTACCAATTGCTTTAAATCTACGCCCACTGGTTATTGACCTCTCGGCTAAGGCAAATAGGTCCTTCCTATCCACTCTATCTAGGCCCCTCATAATTTTATACACCTCAATTAAATCTCCACTCAGCCTCCTCTGTTCCAAAGTAAACAACCCCAGCCTAACCAATCTTTCTCATAGCTAAAATTCTCCAGTCTTGGCAACATCTTCGTAAATCTCCTCTGTATCCTCTCTAGTGCAATCACATCTTTTCTGTAATGTGATGTCCTGAACTGTACGCGGTACTCTAGCTGTGGCCTGACTACTGTTTTATACAGTTGTAGCATAACCTCCCTGCTCTCAAATTCTATGCCTTGGCTAATAAAGGAAAGTATCCTGTTTGCCTTCTTAACCACCTTATCAACCTGCCCTGCTACCTTCAGGGATCTGTGGACACGCACTCCAAGGTTCAGCTACACTTTTCAGTATCCTACCATTTATTGTGTATTCCCTTGCCTTGTTTGCCCTCCCCAAATGCATTACCTTACACTTCTCCGGATTGACTTCCATTTGCCACTTTTCTGCCCACCTGACCATAAGCCCATAAGAGATAGGAGCAGGAGTAGGCCATTTGGCCTTTCGAGCCTGCTCCACCATTTAATGAGATCATGGCTGATCTGATTTTTACCTCAACTCCACTTTCCCACCTTTTCTCCTCATACCCCTTGATGCCGTTTGTGTCTAGAAATCTATCTAGCTCCTTCTTAAATATATTCAGTGACTTGGCTTCCACAGCCTTCTGTGGTAGAGAATTCCACAGGTTCACCACCCTCTGAGTGAATAAACTTCTCCTCATCTCAGTCCTAAATGTCCTACCCCGTATCCTGAGACTCTGACCCCTCGTTCTGGACCCGCCAGCCAGGGGAAACATCCTCCCTGCATCCAGTCTGTCTAGACCTGTCATAATTTTATACGTTTCAATGAAATCCCCTCTCATTCTTCTAAATTCGAGTGAATACAGGCCGAGTCGACCCAATCTCTCCTCATACGACAGTCCTGCCATCTCAGGAATCAGTCTGGTGAACCTTCACTGCACTCCCTCTATGGCAAGTATATCGTTTCTTAGGTAAGGAGACCAAAACTGCACACAATACTCCAGGTGTGGTCTCACCAAGGCCCTGTATAACTGCAGTAAGACATCCTTGCTCCTGTACTCACATCCTCTTGCAATGAAGGCCAACATACCATTTACCTTCCTAACTGCTTGCTGCACCTGCATGTTTGCTTTCAGTGACTGGTGTACAAAGACACCCAGGTCCCTTTGTACATCAACATTCCCCAATCTATCACCATTTAAATAATACTCTGCCTTTCTATTTTTCCTTCTGAAGTGGATAACTTCACATTTATCCACATTATACTGCATCTGACATGTATTTGCCCACTCACTCAACTTGTCTAAATCGCCTTGAAGCCACTTTGCATCCTCCTCACAACTCACAATCCCACCTAGTTTTGTGTCGTCAGTAAACTTGGAAATATTACATTTGGTTCCCTCATTCAAATCATTGATATATATTGTGAATAGCTGGGGCCCAAGCACTAATTCCTGCGGTACCCCACTAGTCACTGCCTGCCACCCCGAAAAAGACCCATTTATTCCTGATCTCTGTTTTCTGTCTGTTAACCAATTTTCAATCCATGCCAGTATATTACCCCCAATCCCATGTGCTTTAATTTTGCACACTAACCTCTTATGTGGGACTTTATCAAAGGCCTTCTGAAAATCTAAATAAACCACATCCACTGGTTCTCCCTTATCTATTCTACCAGTTACATCCTCAAAAAACTCCAGAAGGTTTGTCGAACATGATTTCCCTTTCATAAATCCATGTTAACTTTGTCTAATCCCGTTGATATTTTCTAAGTGTCCTGTTATCACATCCTTTATAATAGATTCTAGCATTTTCCCTGCTACTGATGTTAGACTAACAGGTCTGTAGTTCCATATTTTCTCTCTCTCTCCTTTTTTAAATAGTGGGGTTACATTTTCCACCCTCCAAACTGTAGGAACTGTTCCATAATCTGTAGAATTTTGGAAGATGACAACTAATGCATCCACTATTTCCATGACTACCTCTTTTAGTACTCTGGGATGCAGATTATCAGGTCCTGGGGATTTATTGGCTTTCATTCCCATTAATTTCTCCAGCACAATTTTTTACTTATACTAATTTCCTTTAATTCCTCCTTCTCACTAGTCCCTTGGTTCCCTAGCTTTTCTGGGAAGTTATTTGAGTCCTCTTCCATGAAGACAGAATCAAAGTATTTGTTTAATTGCTCTGCCATTTCCTAGTTCCCCATTATAAATTCTCCCGTTTCTGACTGTAAGGGACCTACAAATGCCTTCACTAATCTTTTTCTTTTTACATACTTGTAGAAGCTTTTACAGTCCACTTTTATGTTCCCAGCTAGTTTACTCTCATACTCTATTTTTCCCCTCTTACTCAATCTCTTGGTCCTTTTTAGCTGAATTCTAAACTGCTCCCAATCCTCAGGCTTGCTACTTTTTCTGGCAACTTTATATGACTCCTCTTTGGATCTTTTATCCCGACTCTTTGTTTTCTGTTAATTAGCCAATCCTCTATCCATGCCAGTATATTACTCCCAACATCATGAGCTCTTATCTTGATGAGTATCCTTTAATGTGGCACCTTATCGAATGCCTTTTGGAAATCCAGATATACAGCATCCATTGGTTCCCCTTTTTCCACCCTGCCCGTTACTTTCTCAAAGAACTCTAATAAATTTGTCAGACACGATTTCCCCTTCATAAAACCATGTTGACTCTCCTTGCTTGTATTATGAGTCTCTATATGTCCTGCTACTACTTCCTTAATAATTTACTTGACCATTAATATCTTCCTGTAGTCTGTAGCATCCTTCCTCACTATCAACCACCTGCAAATTCTTAATCATGCTCCCTACATTATACCACAAAAAGCTAGAACTGAGCCCTGCGGAACCCCACTGGAAACAGCCTTCCAGTCACAAAAACACCCGTCGACCATTACCCTTTGCTTCCTGTTTTTATGCTGTACATGAGCCTCCTTCAACCCCTCTTCATCAAACCCTATCAGCATAACCTTATATTCTTTTCTCCCTCATTTATTTATCTAGCTTCCCCTTAAATACATCTATGCTATTTGCCTCAACCACTTCTTGTGGTGACGACTTCCACATTCTAATTGCTCTTTGGGTAAAGAAGTTTCTCTTGAGTTCCTTATTGGATTTATTAGTGAACTATCTTATATTTATAACCCCTAGTTTTGGATTTGCCCACAAGTGGAAACATTTTCTCTATTTCTCAATTTTCTGGTTCCTACTGCTGGATACCTGAGGAGGGGAGTGATTAATCTTTACCTTCACTGCTGGACGGTAATCTGGTGTAATGGATCACCTGGCTGTTGCAGAATCCGCTTGATTCTCCTCCTATTGATTTCAAATGGATGAAAATCAGATGGATTCTACAATGGCGGGGGCGATCTGCTCTGCCAGATTACTGGCCTGGCAGAAAAGGTGAAAATTTACCTCCCAGAGTACCTTAAATATGCAATGCCCCACACTTGATGCCTCATTAAAAGCAGTTCAACATGACCCTAATGGCTCAGGGATAAATATGTTCTTTTTTGACACTTGATTGACAAGTTAACTTTACATTGCTTGATTATTTTTGCAGTATGTTCTGAGTGGTTGGGGCAATTGAAACTCTTGAATTTATTTCAACGCATGAACAAGAACAGCAGAGAGAGTGTTAATACGAAGAAGATTCTGGAAGGGCAGTACCATTATACGAGTAACAAGGGTGGGTTCTGGATTTAAAAAGTCCTGAATTTAGATATGAGGGTGCATTTTCCTTTTCATTGCATTTGGAAGAGACTGAGTTCCCACACACAGTGAAGAGAGAAAAGTGGAGGAGACATGTACATCAGGTCCCGTCCCCCACTGTGCAAACGCCAGGACTTTCTTGCGTTTCCAATGGGCCGGAATTTGCTTTGAGCGGTGAACAAGCAGCGCCTGCCGCTCATCAGGCTTGGAGATGCCCATAGACTTTTCATGGGCTTTTGCACTGCAAGTTCCTCTTATCGGGCCCTTAATCCAGCGCGGCACCCTCTCCCAGGCATCTGGGACCTGTGTGAACGGGGCAAGGAACTGTCTATCCCCTTAACCTACCAGATTGAAGCATGTTAATAAGCAGCGCAGACACAGAACCAGGAAATGTAAATTAGAATAGTGAATTCAATGTAAAATCAGTTACAGAAAGCAAAATAAAGAGAGGGTAAGAAATATTGAATTAAAAGACAGAGATAAAAGAGACAGATAGAAAAAGAAAAATTATCATTTTTTTCAAATGTCCAACAACAATTAAAACGTAAAGGAATGAGACTCCATACTTGTAATAGTAATTTTTCAGTGCCAGAGAGGTTGTTTAGTGGTCATTAAGACTTACTATGCCGATAAAATTTTGGTTACACATAAAAAAGTTGACGTACCTTTTCCTGGCACAATTAGTTTGTTTCCCAAAGGGCAGGAGAGCAACTTCACGCCGTTGCAGTCTCATTTGACCAGTGAGTCAGCCGGCGAGCTGACCTCTCTGCGAAATTTCTGAAGCTGCAGGGGATCTGGTAGAGGAACTTTCGGATTTCTTCATTTAACTGCGTATGTGTGGTCGCTGGAAGTTCCTCTACCATTTGCACTGAAATAACGGTGAATGCCGTTGGGTTCAGTGTTATTTTTACAGCAAAATCCAGACCAATGTGTCACTAGGCCCAAAGGCCCAGAGACCTCGTGCAAATATGAAGCCCCTAGTAAAACATATTTGTGTATTAATGGATTTGTGGGTTATGCGAGGATTGTGAAGAGGGCTCCCAATGTTCTTACTACCCAGGATCCCAAGAATTCGTAATTCGGTTCTGACTGGGCCTGTGCCTGAAGAAGTTGCAGGCCCAGCATAAGCATGGAAATGAGGGGGGAGACTGTGTTCTCAGTCTCTCGCCTCACTTTGCTCATGGTCCGACTGTTGAGTGCCCCGGCGGAAGGGCCACCTGAAGAAACCAGGAGTTGGGGCTTGCACCAGAACCTCTGTGGACCGGAGAATCTGCTGTGGTCCTGGACGATGTCCTAAGATCAATGGAGGCCAGTTTTTTCTAGTTTGAACCCACCAGGTCTTCTGGCTGCTGCTCTGTTTCCTACCCTGCTTTCTGATGTTAGCCCCAGCCAGTGGGTAAGCCTGTGCCAAGAATGAATACAAGTCTTTGACAACGTAAGGATAAATTCATTGAACCTGCACTGCTAGCAAGGCTGCCTTCAAAAGGAATATAGGTTAGAGATAGGGCTATAACATTGTAGATCCCTTTGAGCAAGGCTCCCCCAAGGGACATAGGGTGGGTGCCCCATGTGAAATTTTATGACTCTATTCAAGAGAGTATGTTAAAGGTATTTATTGGAAGATATAAGGGACATTGTCCCAATTGTTGGTTCATATTGGTGCATGGTGGTTCTGTAGCTGTCGGCTTTAACTTGGACACACTTCTTGGACCCTGTTGGTACATAGGAACAGGAGTAGGCCATTCAGCCCCTCGTGCCTGCTCCGCCATTTGATAAGACCATGGCTGATCTGTGATCTAACTCCATATACCTGCCTTTGGCCCATATCCCTTAATGCCTTTCGTTGCCAAAAAGCTATCTATCTCAGATGTAAATTTATAAGACATGAAGGGCACTTTTGTCTTTTCCTTTTCAATGACAGTAAAGTTCCAATGCATGTTAGGCTTGTGGTCTATCAGACACATGTCAAACTGTTTTCCTTCATAGTCTGGAGCTCCTAGGCAAACAAAGCAAGGACTTCCTTCAGCCCATGTGTGAGGAAGTTCGTGACAATGCACTCATTTTTGTGAGTTGTGGTGCTCATTATACCACTTGGAAAGAGTTCCTGGTATTTGCTATCCACCCAATGAGGGCTTAAACCCATACTTGTCAGATATCTAATGATCAACTAGTGATTATTCTATCTGGGGGCCCCTTTGAGGCGGAATTAGCTCCAATATATGTCTGGCAACGAGAGAGTGGAACCAAGTTGATCCTTTGAAGCAGTTGATAAATGAAAGGCATTGTTTATGATTGGTCAGCCAGCCCATTCCTTTGTTGATGCCTGGAGAGTAGATCTGACACTCAGGGCTGGAATTCTTTCCAAGTGGCTCCAGATCACTGCAAGCCAGTTAGCTGGACAAACACAGTGCTGATAAGCTGTGTGGTTTAGATTGTTAAACTCCAGCAGTATCCTTTGCATACTGGAGGGTCTCCAAAACATGGCTCTTGGCAATCTGTACCTAAGTTCTCTGGGTTAGGTAAGTGGAGTGGGTCTCTGTGGAAGAGACACTGTGCACTCTTCTTATTGCCCCTCCCTATCTCTGTACCCTCCTCTAGCCGTACAACTCCCCGAGATCTCTGCGCTCCTCCAATTCTAGCCTTTTGTGCATCCCCGATTTCTATTGCCCCACCATTGGCAGCCGTGCCTTCAGCCCTAAGCCCTAAGTTTTGGAATTCCCTCCCCAAACCTCTCCACCTCCCTACCTCTCTTTCCTCCTTTAAGACACTCAGCTGTGGCTCAGTGGGTAGCACTCTTGTCTCTGAGTCAGAAGCTTGTGGGTTCAAGTGCCACACCAGAGACTTGAGCACAAAATCTAGGCTGATACTCCAATGCAGTACTGAGGGAGTTGCACTGTCAGAGGTGCTGTCTTTTGGACAAGACGTTAAACCAAGGCTCCATCTGCCCTCTCGAGTAGACGTAAAAAATCCTTTGGCACTATTTTGAAGAAAAGCAGGGGAGCTCTCCCCGGTGTCCTGACCAACATTTATCCCTTAACCAACACAACTAAAACAGATTATCTGGTCACTATCACATTGCTGTTTGTGGGAGCAAGCTGTGCGCAAATTGGCTACCACATTTCCTACATTACAACGCTTCAAAGAGTATTTCATTGACTCTGAAGCACTTTGGGATGTCCTGAGGTTGTGAAAGGTGCTATATAAATGCAAGTCTTTTTTTTACCTCTTTGACCAAGCTTTTGGTCACCTGTACTAATATCTCCTGATGTGGCTCGGTGTCAAATATTGTTTGATAACATTCCTGTGAAGCACCTTGGGATGTTTTACTACATTAAAGGCCCTGTATAAATGCAAGTTGCTGTTGTTGTAGGGTGCTGTGGACAAATCACACCTTAAGTATTGCATCCAGTTCTGATTACCAAGACATAAGGGATGACTTTAAAGCCCCGGAAGCAGCCCAAGAGCAGAGATCAGAGGCTGATCCCAAGTGTCACAAGTCTGGATTATGAGGACAAACTGGATAAAGTTAGGCTTTTCAACCTTGAAAGGAAGCATCGCAGAGGTAATCTTATTGAAGTATACCAGCTCGTAAATTGTATAGAAATTGTAAATCCAAAAAATTACTTAAATTAAATTGTGTGAGTAGGGTTTCATTGAAACTGCAGCACAGAAACAGGCCATTCGGCCCAACTGGTCTATGCCAGCGTTTATGCTCCACACAAGCCTCCTCCGTCTCTACTTCATCTAACCCTATCAGCATATCCTTCTATTCCTTTCTCCCTCATGTGCTTATCTAGCTTCCCCTTAAATGCATCTATGCTATTCGCCTCAGCTACTCCTCATGGTAGTGCATTCCACATTCTTACCACTCTTTGGGTAAAGAAGTTTCTCTTGAATTCGCTATCGGATTTATTAGCGACTATTTTATATTTATGACCTCTAGTTTTGGACTCCCCCACAAGTGGAAACATTTGCTCTACGTCTACCCTATCAAACCCGATTATTATCTTAAAGACCTCTATCAGGTCACCCCTCAGCCTTCCCTTTTCAAGACAAAAGAGCCCCAGCCTGTTCAGCCTTTCCTGATAAGGATACCAGAACTGAGAGGATATGCTTGTGAATCTTTTTTGCACCTTCTCCAATGCCTCTTTATCCTTTCTATAATATGGAGACCAGAACTGTGCACAGTACTCCAAGTGTGGTCTAACCAGGGTTCTTTACAAGTTTAACATAGCTTCTCTGCTTTTCAATTCTACCCCTCTAGAAATGAATCCCAGCGCATGATTTGCCTTTTTTTTAAAATGGCCTTATCAACCTATGTTGCTACTTTTAGTGATTTGTGTATCTATACCCCTAGATCCCTTTGCTCCTCTATCCCGTTTAGACTCTTATTGTCCAGGCCTCCTTATTCATCCTACCAAAATGCGCCACCTCACACTTATATATATATATATATATATATATATATAGAAATTCATTTGTCAATTACATGCCCATTCTGCAAGTTTATTAATGTCCTCTTGCATTTTGATGCATTCTTCCTCTGTATTAACTACACCCCTCAATTTGGTGTCATCCGCAAATTTTGAAATTGTACTTCCGATTCCCGAATCCAAATCGTTAATGTAAATTGTGAACAACAGTGGTCCCAGCACTGATCCCATTTCTCGCCTTTTGCTAGTCTGAGTAGCTACCCTTAACCCCTACTCCCTGTTTTCTGTTTTGTAGCCAACTTGCTATCCATTCTGCTACCTGTCCCCTGACTCCACATGCTCTGACCTTAGTCGTAAGTCTACAATGCGGTATCTTATCGAAGACCTTTCGAAAATCCAAATATATTACATCTACTGTATTACCCTTGTCTACTCTTTCTGTTACTTCTTCAAAGAATTCAATAAGGTTGGTCAAGCATGATTTACCCTTCTGAAATCCATCTTGACTATTCTTCATTTCTCTCAGTGTTTTTCTATCACATCTTTGAGTAAGGATTCCATTAACTTTCCTACCACCGACATTAAGCTAACTGGCAAAAGGATATGTGGTTCAAATTAGTAAAAAGCAAATTTAGGACTGATATCAAGAAGTTCTTCTTCATACAAAGTGTGATCAATATATGGAATGGATTGCCAGATAGATGAGTTAAGTTTTTTAGATGATAATAATTGAATGCTGCAATGGAGTTGGGGTGGGGGTGGGGGTGGGGGGGCTTTCAGAATGGATGAAGTAAGATGGCCTTTCTCATCTGTGATTATGTAATCATTTTGTTCATGTACCAAGCTCCAAATGACTCGTCTTGTTAATAAATAGCTCAACTAGTATAACATAGTCTTAACCGCTGTAGCCCTAATCAAAGTCACAAATAACATCCTCTGTCGTGCACTAGCCCTTCTCATCTTGTCTGCAGCCTTCGACGTGGTTGACCACACCATCCTCCTCCAACGCTTCTCCTCTGTTGTTCAGCTGAGTGGGTCTGCCCTTGCTTGGTTCCACTCTTACCTATCCAGCCGTGGCCAGGAAATTTCCTGCAATGGCTTCTCTAACCACTTCCACAAAGTTACCTCTGGATTCCCCCAAGGATCTATCCTTGGACACTTCTATTCCTCATCGGCATGCTACCCCTCGACGACAGCGTATGAAAACAAAACGCCAGGCTCCACATGTACACTGACAATACCCAACTCCACCTTATCACCACATCTCTCGACCCCTCCGCTGCCTCTGTGTTATCAGGCTGCTCGTCTGACATCCAGTCCTAGATGAACCGAAATTTTCTCCAATTAAACATTAGCAAGACCGAAGCCTCCTTCTACCCAACCTCGGCGTCTTATTTGATCCGAAGCTGAGTTTCCATCTCTATATCCTCTTCATCGCTAAAAGCGCCTATTTCCACATCTGTAATATCACCTGACTCTGCCCCTGCCTCAGCACATCTACTGCTGAAATACTCATCTACGCTTTGCAAACTCCAGACTTGACTATTCCAATGGTCTCCTGGCCAGCCTCCCACCCTCCACCCTCTATGTACTTGAGCTCATCCAAAACTTTGCTGCCTGTGTCCTAACTTGCACCAAGCCCCGTTCACCCATCACCCCTATGCTCGCTGACCGAAATTGTCTCCCGGTCCACTAACGCCTCAAATTTTAAAAAAATTCATTCATGGGATGTGGGTGGTGATGGCAAAGTCGGCATTTATTGCCCATCCCTAATTGCCCTTGAGAAGGTGGTGGTGAGCCGCCGCCTTGAACCGCTGCAGTCTGTGTAGTGAAGGTTCTCCCACAGTGCTGTTAGGTAGGGAGTTCCAGGATTTTGACCGAGCAACAATGAAGGAACGGCGATATATTTCCAAGTCGGGATGGTGTGTGACTTGGAGGGGAACCTGCAGGTGATGGTGTTCCCATGTGCCTGCTGCTCTTGTCCTTCTAGGTGGTAGAGGTTGGGGTTTGGGAGGTGCTGTCGAAGAAGCCTTGGCGAGTTGCTGCAGTGCATCTTGTAGATGATATACACTGCAGCCATAGTGCGCCAGTAGTGGAGGGAGTGAATGTTTAATGTGGTGGATGGGATGCCAATCAAGTGGGCTGCTTTATCCTGGATGGTGTCGAGCTTCTTGAGTGTTGTCGGAGCTGCACTCATCCAGGCAAGTGGAGAGTATTCCATCACACTCCTGACTTGTGCCTTGTAGTTGGTGGAAAGGCTTTGGGGAGTCAGGAGGTGAGTCACTCACCGCAGAATACCCAGCCTCTGACCTGCTCTTGTAGCCACAGTAGTTATATGGCTGGTCCAGTTTAGTTTCTGGTCAATGGTGACCCCCAGGATGTTGATGGTGGGGGATTTGGTGATGGTAATGCTGTTGAATGTCATGGGGAGGTGGTAAGATTCTCTCTTGTTGGAGATGGTCATTGCCTGGCAATTGCCTGGCATGAATGTTACTTGCCACTTATGAGCCCAAGCCTGGATGTTGTCCAGGTCTTGCTGCATGCGGGCATGGACTGCTTCATTATTTGAGGGGTTGCGAATGGAACTGAACAGTGTGCAATCATCACCGAACATCCCCATTTCTGACCTTATGATGGAGGGAAGGTCATTGATGAAGCAGCTGAAGATGGTTGGGCCTAGGACACTGCCCTGAGGAATTCCTGCAGCAATGTCCTGGGACTGATATGATTGGACGCCAACAACCACTGTCATCATCTTTTGTGCTAGGTATGACTCCACCCACTGGGGAGTTTTCCCCCTGATTCCCATTGACTTCAATTTTACTAGGGCTCTTTGGTGCCACACTCGGTCAAATGTTGCCTTGATGTCAAAGTCAGTCACTCACCGCATCTCTGGAATTCAGCTGTTTTGTCCATGTTTAGACCAAGGTCTGGAGCACAATGGTCCTGGCGGAATCCAAACTGAGCATCGGTGAGCAGGTTATTGGTGAGTAAGTGCTGCTTGATAGCACTGTCGACGACACCTCCCATCACTTTGCCGATGATTGAGAGTAGACTGATGGGGCGGTAATTGACCGAATTGGATTTGTCTTGCTTTTTGTGGACAGGACATACCTGGGCAATTTTCCACATTATCGGGTAGATGCCAGCATTATAGCTGTACTGGAATACTTGGCTAGAGGCACGGCTAGTTCTGGAGCACAAATCTTCAGCACTACAGCCGGGATGTTGTCGGGGCTCATAGCCTTTGCTGTATCCAGTGCACTCAGCCGTTTCTTGATATCACGTGGAATGAATCGAATTGGCTGAAGACTGGCTTCTGTGATAGTGGGGCATCTTGGGAGGAGGCTGGGAGAATTTAAAATTCCCATCCTCGTGTTCAAATCTCTCCATGGCCTCACCCCCCTCCCCTCATCGCTGGAACCTGCTCCAGCCCTACAACCTTCCGAGAACTTTGTGTACCTCCGACTCTGTTTTCTGCATCCCCAATTTCCTTCGCCCAACTATTGGCAGTCGTGGCTTTCACCATCTCGGCTATAAGCTCTGGAATTCCTTCCCCAAACCTCTTTGCCGTTCCACTCTCTCCTCCTTTATGACGCTACTTAAAACCTACCTCTTTGACCAAGCAATTGTTCACCTATCCTAATGTCGCCTTCTTTGGATCGGTGTAATTTTTCATCTGTTAACGCTCCTGTGAAGCGCCTTGGGATGTTTTACTATTTTAAAGGCGCTACATCAATGCAAGTTGTTTAAACCTGTTCTCTCTCCAAAGCAATTTGGCAACATATACCAGATGAGGTGGAAATGTGTACTGCTCCACACTCTCAAAATTACTTGTTTTTACCTCCAAATGTAAATGTAGTAAACAATATGGATGATAGTAACAGACTTCAGGAGAACAAAGATAGACTGGTGAAATGGGCAGACACATCGCAGATGAAACTTAACGCAGAGAAGTGTAAAATGATTCATTTTGGTAGGAAGAATGAGGAGAGGCAATATAAACCAAATGGTACAATTTTAAAGGGGGTGCAGGAACAGAGAGAGTTGGGGGTGTATGTGCACAAGTAATTGAAGGTGGCAGGACAAGTTGAGAGGGCTGTTAAAAAGGCATATGGGATCCTTGGCTTTGTAAGTAGAGGTATAGAGTACAAAAGCAAGGAAGTTTTGCCATATCTATATAAAACACTAATTAGGCCCAGCTGGAGTATTGTGTCCAATTCTGGGCACCATACTTTAGGAAGAATGTCAAGTCCTTAAAGAGGGTGCAGGAGAGATTTACTGGAATGGTATCAGGCTTCAGTTATGTGGAGAGACTGGAGAAGCTGGGGTTGTTCTCCTTAGAGCAGAGCAGAGAGGTTTAAGGGGAGATTTAATAGAGGTGTGCAAAATCATGAAGGGTTTTGATAGAGGAAATATAGAGAAACTGTTTCCAGTGGCAGAAGGGTCAGTAACCAGAGGACACAGATTTAAGGTAATTGGAAAAAGAACCAGAAGCGACATGAGGAAAACAATTTTTAATGCAGTGAGTTGTTATGATCTGGAATGCACTGCCTGAAAGAGCGGTGGAAGCAGGTTCAACAATAACTTTAAAAAGGGAATTGGATAAATACTTGAAGTGGAAAAATTTGCACAGCTATGGGGAGAGAGCAGGGGAGTGGGGACTAATTTTTTTATATTATTCATTCATGGGATGTGGGCGTCGCTGGCAAGGCCAGCATTTATTGCCCATCCCTAATTGCCCTTGAGAAGGTGGTGGTGAGCCGCTTTCTTGAACCGCTGCAGTCTGTGTAGTGAAGGTTCTCCCACAGTGCTGTTAGGTAGTGAGTTCCAGGACATTCACCTGACGAAGGAGGAAGCCTCCGAAAGCTTGTGATTTTCAAATAAAATTGTTGGACTATAACTTAGTGTTGTAAGATTGTTTACATTTGTCAACCCCAGTCCATCACCGGCATCTCCACATCAAATTAAAGAAAACTCAGCATTTTTACATTTCAGATTTTCTGCAATCTCAGCATATTGTTTGGGAGCTCCACTTCACCCAGGGTGAGGTCTGATTGCGCAAAACATCGCCAACCGAAGGCATTGCTGTCAACTTTAACTGGGGCGACGCCCTTCAAACTTTAAGGGTTAGCTCCGGATTGGTGTTTTTAATTGGAGGGTGGAGCTGTCAGTGAAGGCAGATTGACTGGAGTTTGATGAGTCATGTTGAGGGGAAATGTCCTTTTAGAACTTAACCGCACACTGGTTTGCTGGCACGCCAGCGTAAATACTCAATTAAGTTTGTATTTTTAGCGGAAGTGTTTGTGCGTTGCGTCTTTTTTTCTTGCGAAAAAAAATTGCCACTTCGCGCTTTTGAGTTTACCTTTTACGCAATGTTGCTTTTGAAAAGTCTCCTCTTCGTCTGCCTGACATTTGTTTTTGTCAGAACGAACGGTAAGGCCGTTTATTTATTTATTTATTTAATATATTCTAGCCATGTCTGTACATGCGTTTGTTTTACAGTCGCTTGCAAGTATTTTCTAGGTGATTCAGTGCCGAGGAAAAGGCTCCATTTTTTTTTATTCCTTTCCCAAACCTTAAGGTGTCCCTCCGTTGGAAATTTAAAAAAAAAAGTAAAACTGCCAATGCTGCCAAGTCCAAAATAGAAATGGGAGAATTCCGGAAATGAACAGCTGCTCAGTCAACAACTGTAAGGAGAAAGATGCCCTTCATGTTTAGGGTGTAGAGCCTGAGCCAGGATCACTTCTGTTAACTGGTATCTCTCTAAGGTGCTCCTCAGCTGTGAGGTGTTTTTTTTTGGGGGGTGGTTGGGGGGGGGGGAACACAAAACAGTTGATGCCCAGTGGAAGAGGAAAAAAATGGAGAGGTAGGGTGTGAAGTGGATGAACCAGTGGTCACTGACGTTGGGTGGAAGTGAACAGATGATCAGCCTGGTGTTGAGAGGCGTGGCGGATGCACGCTGGGTTTGTATGGTGGGAGGAGATCAGGAAGATAGGGTTTGCTAAGGCCGTGGATGGATTTGAAAGCATGGATGAGAATTGTGGCAATAAACTTGCTGAAGCACAAGGAGCCAGTGCAGCTCGAGAGGGGATGGCAGTGTGGGTGAAGACGCAGGCTGCTTTACTTTGGTTTAATTGAAGTTTGCGGAGGGTTGTAGGCGGGGAGAAGAGTCCAGCTTCAAAGTAGTAAAAACATGGACTAAGGAAGACAATTTAACAGCCAACGAAGTACTTTTGAAGTGTAGTCGGTGTTTTGTAGGCAAGCGCAGTAGCTAATTTTCACACAGTAAGACCCCACAAAAAGCAATGAAATAATAAATAGTTAATCTGCTTTAGGTGTTGGTTGAGAGATAACAGGAAATGTCCTGGTGTCATTCGATTAGTGCCCTGGGCTCCATTACATCTACCTGAACAGGTCGATGGAGCCTCAGCTTGATGTCTCATCCGAAGGAACAGCACCTCTGACAATGCAGCACTCCCTCAGTACTGCACTAAAATATCAGCCTGAATTATGTGCTCAAGCCCATAGTGGGATTTGAACCCATAACCTTTTTTCCCTTATCATTAAGCCAAGCTCATCCTATACTCCCAGATGGTGTGTCGTCAAGTGGTAACGTTTTGATGATGAAGAGGAGAAACCAAGGGTAGACCTCCGGGGTACACCGGAGGTGACTATATATGCAGATAGAGGAAGAGAACCTGTTGGAGGCTGCGTTGTGGCAGGTAGAGTAGTGAGCCAGAGATGGACTGCAGAGGAATATATACCTTCAATGTTAACCCATTTCTCAGTTCTGGTGAAGGGTATGAACCTAAAATGCCTACTGACTGCTCCACAAATGCTGATTGATCTGCTGTGTGTTTCCAGATTTCCAGCATTTGTAATATTTTACATTTTATCCATTTATTTTCTTGTCCAAGACACTGAAAAACCTGCTCTGTATGTTTGACATTTTTTTTAAGGTTCTCCCTTTTGCTCAGTTTTTTAATGTAAGAGTTCCCAATTCATTGTGATTCATACTTGTCCCAGTGCTGATGATATATGATGAGAAGGCTTGGTAAATGTTTGGAGCTGCTCCTAAATTAATTTTGCAAACAAATTGCAACAAAAATTTCACTGTTTACACCCAGTCATGATATGTGCATGAATGGATCATACGTTTTGCAGGACTATGGGAAAGAGCAGGGGAGTGGGCCTAACTGGATCGCGCTCTCAAAGAGCTGGCACAGGCACGATGGCCTCCTTCTGTGCTCTATAATTCTATGACTTTTAACTTTACTGAGAAACACAACCACCTTTTGAACAGAAACTTTTTTTTTAAGAGGCAAGCTAATTCTTTTGTTTCACGCACAATGCTTATTGAAACTTATGAACACTATAGCAGCTCTTTGGGGGAAGTTTTATTTAAAAGAAAACTTGGTTTCAGTTAGTCATTGTGCACACATCCATAGAAATGTCATGGCACCAAGTTTCAGTATTGGTGGCAATGTCATTTCATTTAAATCTACCCTCAAATACCTGTGTGTGTCAAAGTATACCGTGATTTTTGTTTTGAACCGTTTTTTTTATATAAAATGTTACCATTTTCAACCATTCTTGGTTTAGAACCGAGATAAGAAATTTCTTCACTCAGGGTGGTGAACCTGTGGAATTCTCTACCACAGAAGGCAGTGGAGGCTAAGTCATTATTCAAGAAGGAGATTGATGTATTTCTTAATGCTAAAGGGATATGGGGAAAAAGCGGCAACAGGGTACTGAGTTAGACGATCAGCCATGATCGTTTTGAATGGCGGAGCAGGCCCGAATGGCCTACTCTTGCTCCTATTTTCTATGTTTCTATGTAGTGTTCTCTCAATTGGAAACAGAAGGAAGTGTGGAAATGTTCTCCGGAAATCTGAAACCACAATACAATCACGGGCACATTTTGAGCTGAAACCAGATTTTTTTTTTTCTTTCCAGTTTCTACCTATGACTCAACTTGACAGTGACCCAGCCGACCTCCTTTCTACATTTGACATTTTTGTGGTGGTTGAAGGCCTATCTTGAGGCATTTTTTGCATTACTATAGCAGCATCCCAACAGGCATGTCTTGCGCAGTTAACTGCACTAGGAAATGTAGACTTACCGGCCTACATTCGGATAATGTCAGCGTGGATGCACTTTTACTGGATAATCCTGATCTGCCATTAGTATTCCAAGCTCCCTTGATGCCAACAACAACTTGCTTTTATGTAGCACCTTTAACACAGTAAAATGTCCCAAGGTGCTTCACAGGTGCGTTACCAGACAAAATTTGACACCAAGCCACATAGAGATATTAGGACAGGTGACCAAAAGAGGTAGGTTTTAAGGAGTGTCTTAAAGGAGGTAGAGGGGCCAGGAGGTTTAGGGAGGGAATTCCAGAGCCTAGGGCCTAGGCAGCTGAAGGCACGGCCGCCAATGGTGGAATGATGGAAATCGGGGACGCGCACCAGGCCAGAATTGGAGGAGCGCAGAGACCTCGGAGGGTTGTGGGGCTGGAGGAGGTTACAAAGATGGGGAGGGGCGAGGCCATGGAGGGATTTGAAAACAAGGATGAGAATTTTAAAATTAAGGCGTTTCTGGACTGGGAGCCAATGTAGGTCAGCGAGCACAGGGTGATGGGTGAATGGGACTTGGTGCGAGTTAGGATACGGGCAGCGGTAAGTGTGCTTTCACAAGGTGAACAATAGAATGCATTGCAAAAAAAAATACCTTTTTGGTTGTAAGTTTTAGATCTCGTATAGTTTTATAAATATCTGTTTATATTTGTAGCTGGAATTAATGAAACAATTAATTTTGAAAATGATTTCATCGCTCGTGATGATCATCTCGATGTCCTACATTACAACACTGACTACACTTCAAAAAAAAAGTGTTTAATTGGCTGTAAAGCCCTTTGGGACACCCTGAGGTCGTGAATGGCACTATATAAATAAATATGAGTTCTTTCTTTCACACTTTTTTCAAAAAAGAGAGACAAACATTTCCTGCTGTTTTTTTGAGCTTGATAATCTTTCCCTAAGGGCAGGAGCCAGGGATTTACAATCATCTGCCAACCTAGAGAAGCTGCCCTCAGCAAATAACCCCTACTTGGCCTCAGGAAATGCCTATTCAGATCACTAACCCTTGGGGAGTACCTCAGCAGTGGCTTTAAAGGGACAGGCCAGCTCAAACATGGCTGCATCCTAGCAGCTAAATGTTACAAACATGTAACGTGGTGACAGCTGTGGCTCAGTAGAAGCACTCTTGCCTCTGAATCACAAGGTTGTGGGTTCAAGACCTACTCCAGACACTTGTACACAAAATGTAGGCCGACAGTCCTAGTACAGCACTGAGGGAGGTGCTGACTTTCGGATGAGACGTTAAACTGTGCCCCGTCGGCCCCCTCAGGTGGACGTAAAAAAGATGCCATGGTAGTATTTCGAAGAAGAGGAAGGGGAGTACTCCTTGGTGTCCTGGCTCAATATTTATCCCTCAACCAACATCACTTTTTAAAAAAAAAAACACAAACCTGGTCATTTATCACATTGCTGTTTGTGGGACCTTGCTGTGCGCAAATTGGCTGCCGCGTTTTCCCACGTTACAACAGTGACTACACTTCAAAAGTATTTCATTGGGTGTAAAGTGCTTTGGAACGCCCTGAGGTTGTGAAAGGCGCTATATAAATGCAAGTTCTTTCCTTTTTAGAGTGAAGAGAGTTTCCAGCTAGTTACTGTAGCAGCTACTTTCATGGCCAGCAAGTGCTCAATTCTACTTTGTTCATCGGCGCTGTAATTTTAAACGGTATTAGTGAACTGAGCGCTTGCTAAATGCATGGCCAGCTGTTCCTGTACAGCTACAAACTTTCTTCAGTGGTAGATCGACTTAGAACACCAATACTTTAAAATGTGCTGCTAATTTAATAGGGTGGGAGAGAAGTACCACTTGCAATTTCCCACAATTTTAGCCATTTCCCTCACAATTACCCTGCAATGCTTCAGCATTTTGACCCACCAGTAGGTTCTAAGCAGTAAGGTGTTTTTTTCAGCTGTTTGATACTATCCTGAATATTGCACTGACTTCTTTGCTCTCATTGGAGCTTTCTCGGGTACAAATGTTAACAAAACCTGTGGAAAGCTCCATACCTGATGTGTCTGTTTTCTCCACGGATGCTGCCTGACCTGAGTGTTTCCAGTGTTTTTTTTGTTTTTGTTACCAGAGGATTTGGTTGGAATATGGCTGAAGTGAAGGTGCTGCAGCAACTCGCCAAGGGTTTTTCAGCAGCACTTCCCAAACCCGCGACCTCCACCGCCTAGAAGGACAAGGGCAGCGAGTGCACGGGAACACCATCACCTCCAAGTCACACACCTTTCTGACTTGGACGTTCATCATCGCTTGGTCAAAATCCTGGAACTCCCGACCTAACAGCACCTTCACCATACCAACCGCAGCAGTTTAAGAAGGCAGCCCACCACCACCACCTTCTTGAGGGCAACTAAGGATGGGCAATAAATGCCAGCCTTGTCAGTGATGCCCATATTAAAAGCACAAGCTTGACAGATGATTCTCACCTGCCTAGAAAATGATACCACACAACAAAATTTGACTATTTGCATAAAATCAGAAACAATGACTGTTGCATCTGTAATAAAACTTGAGCGATGTGAAGTAAAAGAAATGTGGTTGTGCAGTCTATAAGAGCAGAGTGAGCTGGCCAGGTGTATGGAGTCATGTGGGATTGCATAGCGCAAATCTGGCTGCAAAGTTGACCAAGGTGCAAGAACTGGAACCATTTTGGAGAGAGGGAATTATTATTTTGCTTGAGTGCAATGTCACCCAGTCCTGGATCAGTGGAGATGCTTCCACAGTGAACTACTGGTCTTTCAGGCCCTGCTCGTTCAATGCTACAGATTACAATAGCAGAACCAAATCTTGTGGCGTTGGAGAGATCCAGCCACGCCCCCCCCCCCCCCCCCCCCCCTACTTCCCCAATCGATACAGAATATGTGCAGTTGTTTTTGATTCCCCCTGATTAAGCATATTGCAGCCTGTGCTGTTGGCCAATGCAGACAGGAAAGACTAGGCACTCTGCATTGGGTGGGAGGATGATATATTGCAGATGTTCAGCACGGTTCACGAGCCTCTTGCAGATGTCCTATTTTCTGCTGTACACAACGCATGCCGTTTGCACATCTTGGGTTTTTTTGATCATCATGTGACAGGTCTCTGCTCCCACAAGGTTCTAAAACTCTGTAGTTTGTTGCTGAATTTCCATTTTTTCACATAGAAAGAAAGACTTGCATTTATATAGTGCTTTTCATGACCTCGGGACTTCCCAAATCGTACATATTGCTCTGTAGTTTTTGTTGCTTTTGCAAGGGGCTGTGTTTGTAGTGTGTTGGCTGGGTTTCTTCAAATGTTGTGTGCTGAAATAATGCAAAATAAAGTGCATCATCTCTGGTCCTACAGGTGAAAACTGCAATTTCCCTGTGTTTAATTTGAATACACGCCACACTTTTTTGCTGCTTGTCTTGGTTTGGTAAATCTTTTGACCGCAGAAAAGTGACATTGTAAAAAGGTTATTTGTACTTAAGTATGTAATGAGAGAAAAAATAATGAATATTTTTGAAATATAAATTTACACACGGTAGAAAAGGGATGAGACATTCTCTGATTAGGAGACAGCGACCAGTGCTATCCTTGGGAATCACTACGGAAGTGCCAGTATTTAACTGTATATAAATACCCTGGATTTGGGAATATAGGGGAGTGTATCCAAGTTTGCAGAAAGGAAGATAAAAGGCATAATGAATTGCGAAGAGAGCAAAAAATTTGCAAGAAGACAATGGTTGTGAGATGGTGAAACAATGGCTGATGCAGTTTAATGTAACAAAAAGTATGGGACTGTGCAGTTTGGATGCAAGAAATGTAGGTGGGAATACAGTAAGTGGGAAGGTGGTTAAATCAACAATGGTGTTTAGTGGTCCAGTTATATAGATCATTTTAAAAACTAGCTCATTGATGCCAAAAGTTGGATTGGGATGCTGGGCTTCATCGCAAGGTAAAACAAGGAATTACTATTATACAGAGCATTGGTCAGACCACATTTGGAATATCGTGTTCAGTGTCACGTTTTGTTTGATAACTCTCCTGTGAAGTGCATTGGGACATTTTACTATGTTAAAGGCACTATACAAATGCAAGTTGTCTTGCATACCACATCTTAGGAAGGATATACTGGCCTTGGAGACAGCCCATCCACAATTCACCAGGCTCGTAGCTGGGATGAAGGAATTGAGCTATGATGAGATTGGATAAACTTGTTTATGTTTCATGGAGATGATGAGGTTAAAGAGCTATTAATTGAGCTGTTTAAAATAAGGAGGGGCGTTTACAGGATAGATAGGGAGTGACTGATGGGAGAATATAGAACAAGGGGAAACGATCTTAAAATTCAAACTAAGATGGTTAAAAGCAAAGGGTTGCCAGAATATGGAATGCATTGCCCCATAATCCGAAAGGTGCAGAATTAATTGAAGTGTTTAAAATGGAGCTGGAAAGTAAGAGTATATGCGGATATGGAGCAAGTGTATTAAATCTGATTTAACAAGATAGAGCTGCCATAGTGGGCTCAATGGGCTAAATGACCTACTCCTGATCTTGCATGACAACTGTTTTCCATTAAGATTATAAGAAATAGGAGCAGGAGTAGGCCATTTGGCCCCTCGAGCCTGCTCCAACATTCAGTCAGATCATGGCTGATCTTCGACCTCAACTCCACTTTCCCGCCCTATCCCCATATCCCTTGATTCCCCTAGAGTCCAATAATCTCTCTATCTCAGCCTTGAACATATTCAATGACTCAACATCCACAGCCCTCTTGGGGTAGAGAATTCCAAAGATTCACAATCCTCTGCATGAAGAAATTCCTCCTCATCTCAGTCTTAAATGGCCGGCCCCTTATCCTGCAACTATGCCTCCTAGTTCTAGACTCTCCAGCCATGGGAAGCAACCTCTCAGCATCTACCCTGTCAAGCCCCCTCAGAATCTTGTATGTTTCAATGAGATCACCTCTCATTCTTCTAAACTCCAGAGAGTATAGGCCCATTCTACTCAATCTCTCCTCATCGCACAACCCTCTCATGCCAGGAGTCAATGTAGTGAACTTAGATAAGGAGACCAAAACTGTACACAGTACTGCAGGTGAGGTCTCACCAAAGCCCTGTACAATTTAGTAAGACTTACTTACTCTTGTACTCCAACCCCCTTACAATAAAGGCCAACATGCCATTTGCGTTCCTTGCTGCTTGTTGTACCTGCGTGCTAACTTTTTCTGTTTCTTGTAGAGGACACCCAGATCTCTCTGATTATCAACATTTAATAGTTTCTCACTATTTAAAACATATTCTGTTTTACTATTCTTCCTACCAAAGTGAATAACCTCATGTTTCTCCACATTATACTCCATCTGCCACCTTCTTGCCCACTCACCTAAGCTGTCTATATCCCTTTGCGTCCTCCTCACAGCTTACTTTCCCACCTAGCTTTGTATCATCAGCAAACTTGGCTACATTACACTCGGTTCCTTCATCCAAGTCATTAATATAGATTGTAAACAGCTGAGGCCTGATCTTTGCGGCACCCCACAAGTTACAGCCTTCCAACCTGAAAATGACCCGTTTATTCTTACTCTCTGTTTTCTGTCCATGCTAATATATTGCCCCCAACCCCAAGAGCCCTTGTGCAACAATCTTTTATGTGGCATGTTATCAAATGCCTTTTGAAAATCCAAATATACTATATCCGCTGTTTCCCCTTTATTTCCCCTGCTAGTTATAGCCTCAAAAAACTCTAATAGATTTGTCAAACACTATTTCCCTTTCGTAAAACCGTGTTGACTCTGCCTAATTGTATTATGATTTTCTAAGTGCCCTGTTACCACTTCTTTAATAATGGATTCCAACATTTTCCTGACTACTGATGTCAGGCTAACTGGTCTGTAGTTCCCTGTTTTCTTTCTCCCTCCTTTCTTGAATAGCGGGGTTACATTTGCTACCTTCCAATCCGCTGGGACTGTTCCAGAATCTAGGGACTTTTGGAAGATCATAACCAATACATACACTATCTCTGCAGCCACCTCTTTTAGAGCCCTAGAATCTAGGCCATCAGGTCGAGGGCTTAATTGGCTTTTAGACCCATTAGTTTCTTAGTACTTTTTCTCTACTGATATTAATTACTTTAAGTTCCTCACTCTCATTAGCCCCTTGGTTCCCCACTATTTCTGGTATGCTTTTTGTATCTTCTACTATTTCTTTAACGTCTCTGCCATTTCCTTATTATAATTTCTCCCATCTCAACCTCTAAAAGACCAACGTTTACTTTTGTTACTCTCTTCCTTTTTGCATACTTGTAGAAGCTCTTACAATCTGTTATCATATTTCTTACTAGTTTACTTTCATATTCTATTTTTTCCCTTTTTATCAAATTTTTGGTCATCCTTTGGTTTCTAAAACTCTCCCAATCCTCAGGCTTATTGCTCTTCTTTGCAACATCATAGGCCTCTTCTTTCATTGTGGTGCAAATCACAAATGTAGGTTCTCTACAGATAAGTGGTGGTTTCTGTAAGAATAGTCTGCAAAGAAAGGAAGTGAAATCCGAAGAAATGACATTTGTGTTCATTCTGGCGCATATTGCTTGCTGTCTCGCGTAGATAAATGACTGGCAATATTACCAGCAAAGCTGTGCATTGCTTCTCCTATAGAAAATGAGATATTGTAGGAAATTCCTTATTTTGTGTGATTCTTGGACACTGGACGAATAGTCAAGCAAAGAAAGTCACCCTCACTCATGGTAGTTTAGTTAACCAAGAGTAATTATTTAATATCTTTCATACAAGCATTCATGAAGCAAAATCAAACCATACATATGACTTTCCTCTATAAAATCCCATTATACACTTAATAATTTGCAAGGTCATTATGTAATGACTTAGCAATTCACACACACCAGGCAAATCATTAATACATATACAACCTTTAAACCAAGGCTTTTGCTCACCGGGCCTGAAGGTTGATCAGCTCTTCAGTCCTCTTCTTGCGTGATGTTCAACTGCAGGGTGCGTTCCTTGTGACTGCCGTGCAGTGAAGTGAAGAGACTTCTTCTCTCAAAGATTTTTTTACCAATAGGACGTAGGATTGGGGAGGGTTATTCCTTTTGTACAATTGCTCCCTGTTGCTATGCCTCAAGCATTAACATGCGTCAATATTTAGGCTTTACAGTTTAGGCTTTAATTATGTGACTGGTGACCCTTTGATGTAGAAAAAACCACGTGCTCAAACGATGGGTTGTAAAAGGCACCTTTACTGTCTCTGGTTATGGCCTTGCATGTAGAGATAGCCCCTTACGTTTCTATGCCCAGACATTCTTAATGGTCCTTTCGTCTCCAATTTTGATTGCTTCAGTGACTTCAAATCCGTTCCTTTATACCATTTGACCGTATGCTGGATGCAATAGTATTTGATGTTTTACAAATCCCAGTTCCTTTGAACAGATTACCAGATAGGAATGGGAGGCCCATGCTTTTCTCACACCTATCATTGCTTTCCTGATCCGAAGCCTTTGATGTATGTCCTTGTTGCCTTTTCTTACATTACCCCCGGCTGTGTTGAAAGGCCTGTGTATTTTGAAAGCCTGACAATGCTTTAAGCTCAATATTATCCATCAAGCTTATTTATTTAATAATCTAGATATCTATCCACAGTACAATGTCTTTGATCCCGAAACTCAGACATCTTCGGCGTCAGTGAGGGAAAATCAGGATTTGCGAGAACACAGTTTTTCACATTTCTTTGTTTGCAGGTTTTCAAATGCCTTTGTTTAAAAGGGGTACAGTTAACCCTTTCCTTCAAGTATCTTTTGTTAAAGGGGTTTTGAACCCCACATTCCCTCCAAGTGGGTCTGTTGAATTTTTTGACTGATCCACTTCATACCCTGAGCATTGTTCTTGGTTATTAGGTTTTTATCATTGATTCCTGTTTAGGACGGGTTTGGCGTGACATATGCAAAAAGAATAATATTTCTTTTCCATGTTTTCTAATTAAATGTCGCATTACACACAAGCAAATTATCATATACACTAGTATACATTGCATACATATCAAAACCATACTAATCATTCTAACCCATGGGTGTTGTCCAACATTGTATACTGTTTCTCACCATTCATGAGCACCTAGCAAGTTTATCACTTTTTCTACATTCTCATTGTTTTGCTGTATTTTTACTAGGTGCTTCTGTGAAGTTTTAGTACGTTCTATGATGGATTTAAGACTCGAGGATAATGGGGGGGATTGGATGTCCAAACTGGACCACGGCTTTCAGGGCCTCATGCTGCATTGATATATTAACTTGAATCGTGCTGATATTGTGGGTCACCACGGGTATCAGCACGATATGACCTATCATGGTCAATTCTGTCGGTACAAAACAAAAGGTTGGTGATTCTATTGGGCACACTTGGTTGCCATGCTCACGTGTATTTTGTGGCAGTCACACAATATTCCCCATGTCCTAGATAGATGCTTTTCACCTGGTGGACATCCCATGTCTGCAGTTGCACTGTACGCATAGGAGACTGGCCATCCAGGGTAAACCCACAGGCAGGTGTGCCTGGGGTTGTGCTACCACACCTACATATCCAGGATCCTCTTGCCCTGATATAACAGTCCAGGCTAGGGGCCTTTCATGTGGCTCCCTTTTTCATAATCCATTTGGGGAATTGTATAAATTCCTTATGCACATCCCCTTCAATAGTTCCGATGGATTCTACCTTAAACACTTCCCATTTATCCTTTATCAACAGTGGTAACCACATAACCACCGGTAGCAACCCACTCTCTGTTTTATTGTCTGCATCTATTTTACATGGCCGCCGGGCATAATAGGTCGATCCCTATCTCCTGATTTTTGCACCAAGTCGGCACTATTTACATTTTTATGGTGTTTGAACCAATTCTTAAGGGTTTTATCACTTAAAGTTGGGTACCCTATTATTTTCAATATCTGTCAAGCCCTGTTTTACCTGATTTAATAAAAATCCTCCATATATAGCACAGGTAATCGCCTTTGACACGTTCTGAATTTGTACTTCGTTATTTCATTAATCTTCCTTTTTAATCATTCCATCCACCATCTCTTTTATGTACTTCGGTTCTTGTTGTTCCAGAATTTCACCTCTCTGCCCTTTATTTGTTTTACTCAGGATTCCCTTCATTTGCTGTCTCATAACCTCATTGTGTTCCCACATGCTCTTTACGTCTATCCGGTTCCAGACTGCTGTTCCAACCGCGACTCCGATCCCCAACCATTCTCCTAATCCTCGCCTCTTTCTACTGTGGATTCCCGTACTATTGGTCATTGGAGTGGTTGTAACATTGTCTCAGACAACATGAATCAAGGGTTCTCGAATGTCTGGGGGAGGCCAAGGCTCTTTCAGATCCCGGCCTGCATTTCTCCCAACAAAATCCTTAATCTGTTCTACTAATTGTTGATAAAATTCTTTGTGTTTTGGGTCACAGCCCCAGGGGCACGTGTACGGCACTAAGATTAAATATCGCTGGTAAAATCTCGTGTCTCACACTATTATGCAGTGCCTCGTGGGCGTGAGTTACTACCAGACCATTCTTGGGTTCTGGCTTCTGTTGAGGGCACAATATTTTGGTCGCCCTCCGTTGATGGGGTTTTGCAATAAATATTATTAGCTCTCCCCTATCGTCATATTTGTTAAAGATGGTGCCGCAGCTAAACTGTCCCTTTAAGTCTTTTATTAAATGCCGGCCAATTTAAAACACTTTCCACGCTATCCTCCTTTTCAGGGGTGGTTTCCATAGAGTTGGGGACCCCTACACGTTCCACCTTTTCGTTAAGTGGGCCGAGTATGATAGCATGCCCTGAGTCATCCATTTCCTTTTTCCACCAGATCTGGGGAAGTTGTTTGGTATTCTGTTCTTTTTTGCACCTACAATATAATCTGCCTCCTGTTCCATCCTGATCGAGCCATAAGGTTCCCAGCCATGTTGTCGTTCTGTTCCGTGGTATTGCCCACGTCTGGTAAAGGGAGTTGGGAACTCAACTGGATGTGTGACCATATACGCTACAGCTGCCAATTCAGCTGCCTTTGCAGACGTATGTTCAGGCAGTTTAATAGATAATTCTGTTTTTGTCTGGGACATAAATTCCACATCCTGTCTTCCTTTCTGCCTTCTGTACTCAGCATAGATGTTCATTCTGGGTCCCTCTACATTAGGGCCCTCATTTTTCCATGCTGGAGCTTGTATGGTGTCCACTGGTTGTTTTGTTTTACCCAATTTTCTATTCTCCCATTTAAGTACCATCCATCTCATGACTACAGCATCCGTCTGAGCTGCATTGTCTGGGTCAAAGTCACCCTATGCTGCTTGTAAGTACGGTTGTGCGTGACTAATCAAAGTCCTCAACCACCTGGTAACATTATGATGAGCCCCCGTGCTTTCTCGGTCTAATCCTGGCCCATAGACTCTATCATAGTAGTGTCTTAAGCGCTGGGCATGTACGTCAGGATGTTCATTGGGTTCTTGCCTACAATTGTTAACACCTCCCAAACCCGGAACCTCTACCACCTAGAAGGACAAGGGCAGCGGGCACATGGGAGCAACACCATCTGCACGTTCCCCTCCACATCTCTCACCATCCCGACTTGGAAATATATCGCCGTTCCTTCATCGTCGCAGGGTCAAAATCCTGGAACTCCCTACCTGCACTGAGGGAGAACCTTCGCCACACGGACTGCAGCGGTTCACCATCAGCTTCTCCAGGGCAATTAGGGATGGGTAATAAATGCCGGCCTTGCCAGCGACGTCCACGTCCACATCCCATGAACGATTAACAAAAAAATAACCTCACTGGGATCGCCCCTATCAAATCCCATGGCTGTCAGTAAGGCCTCTTGCATTCGTGCCCAAGTTCCTTGTCCAAATTTCCTACCCTGTTGGAGTCCGCCGATTACCTCTGGACCTAACGTCCATGGTGGTAATTTTATTTTTTGCTGTAATATGCTGACCCTATGGGTTAGGAACAAATTCAAGGACGTCTTTGACAATGGAGATAATCCAAGTTGACTTATGGAATTTGACATTTAATAAATTGGAGGTTCTAGATAGGCCTAAACGGCTCAAAAACAAAAAATAAATGTTTGAGGGGGTATCAAAGGGTACTAAGAGAGACAAGGGACAAAATTTGTGAAGTGCAGGCAATCAACTGAAGCAAGTCCCTGAATGCAGGGATGTTCTATTAGATTGGAGACAAGCTAATGCATTACTCACATTCCAAAAAGGGAATAAATCTAATTTCAACTGTAGATCTGAGTCTCGTATCAATAAGTGATAAAACTCCTCGTTGTGAGAATTGCCGCACACAATATGAGCATCACTTATTGGAGCAGTAGAACTTGGATGGAAGAACTCTAGAGTGATACTAGAGAGGGGCTTGGTCTGCACTGACTTGTGGATTTGTGACTGGGATCCTAAACACTGTGCTATAAATGTGCATGGTTGGCCTATAAGCATCCCACAATAAACACACTGGGCAGCTTTTACAGTTCCTAATGAAAACCTGTAAATTGAAATATCTCCAACTATTTACAAATTGTAACTAAGTTTAAGGAACTTAAAGTAACTGTAAAATTTGCCTTTCAGAGGACGATGGGTTTGATCTTAGTGATGCTTTGGAAGGTGAACACACTGAACCCTGGGGTATGTATTGATGAACCATGATTTTGTCGTAACTTGTTGATAATATTTCCTTTTTATAACATGTCTTTTATTTCCAAGCGTCTCAGTATTTCACACAAATTACTTTTGAAGTACAGGTGACTGTTGTGAAGGAAATCTTTCCTAAATTGATGAGTCCGTTCAGTCCAGTGCAGTACTGAGAGAGTGCTGCATTGTTGGAGGTGCCGTCTTTCCAATGAGACATTAAACCGAAGCCCCGCCTGCCACCTCAGGTGAACGTAGAAGATCCCATGGCATTATTCAAAGAATAGCAGGGGAGTTCTCACCGATGTCTAAGCCAATATTTATCCCTCAACCAAATCCACCAAAACAGATTATTTGGCCGTTGTCACATTGCTGTTTGGGGGACCTCGCTGTGTGCAAATTGGCTGAAGAATAGAAAAACAGAATATTTTTCAAATGGTGAGAAACTATTAAATGTTATGTTCAGAGAGACTTGGGTGTCCTGGTACAAGAAACACAAAAAGTTAGCATGCAGGTACAGCAAGCAATTAGGAAGCCAAATGGTATGTTGGCCTTTACTGCAAGGGGGTTGGAGCACAAGAGTAAGGAGATCTTGCTGCAATTGTACAGGGCTTTGGTGAGACCTCACCCGGAGTACTGCACACCGTTTTGGTCTCTTTATCTAAGGAAGGATATACTTGACTTAGAGGCGGTGCAACGAAGGTTCACTAGATTAATTCCTGGTCTGAGAGGGTTGTCTTATGAGGAGAGGTTGAGTAGAATGGGCTTGTACTCTCTGGAGTTTAGAAGAATGAGAAGTGATCTCATTGAAACATATATGATTCTGAGAAGGCTTGACAGGGTAAATGCTGAGAGGTTGTTTCCCCTGGCTGGAGAGTCTAGAACTAGGGGGCATAGTTGCAGGATAAGGGGTCGGCCATTTAGGACTGAGATGAGGAGGAATTTCTTCACTGAGGGTCGTGAATCTTTGAAATTCTCTACCCCCGAGGGCCGTGGATGCTGAGTCATTGAATATGTTCAAGGCTGAGATAGATAGGTTTTTGGACTCTAGCGGAATCGAGGGATATGGGGATCGGGCAGGAAAGTGAAGTTGAGGTTGAAGATAAGCCATAATCTCATTGAAATGGCGGAGCAGGCTCGAGGGGCCGTACGGCCTATTCCTGCTCCTGTTTCTTATGTTGGCTGCCGCGTTTCCTACACTTCAAAAGTGCTTCATTGGCTGTAAAGTGCTTTGGGATGCCCTGAGGTCGTGAAAGGCGCTATATAAATGCAATTTCTTTTTTTTTATCTTTAAGAAACAGTGGGTTTATTCTAAATCATTTATATCCGCTTTTAAATGGAAAGTATAAATTCACGTAAGCATTTGAACCATTCTTACAGTGACACTATGTACTACTAAATCAACTTAAACCAAATCCCTCCCTCCCCTTTCCTCCTCCACCCCCCCCCCTCCACCCCCCTCCACCCCCCTCCACCCCCCTCCACCCCACCCCACCCCACCCCACCCCTGGCCATATGTCGTCAGCACTATGGTTCATATTGGGATACAGTTCCACAAGTGGCTGGCCATTCTTTGTGTAAGTCTAAGTGGTGAAGTCTAGATTTTTCAATAAATCCAGTATTAAAAACAAAAATCGAAGGGAAATTGCGCAGATGTCCAAATAACGTGGCGGAAATTGTGCGGATGTCCAAATGGACTGATGAATTCTAATAGCTGGCTGTTGGTCGTGGATGAGTGGTTTCAGGTGGCTTGCTGCTGTGTTTTGATTGGCTTCTGGCTGCTGGTTGCGGCTGGCTGTGATTTTGTTGGCTGTTCTGATGGCTGCAGGCTGGTAGGATAACTGTAAGCTGACAAGTTGGCTATCCTTTCTCCTACATATGGCTTAAATATGTGCCGGATACATTCACAGCCTTCAGGAGAGTGTGTGTTTGTGTTTTTACACATCATGAAGTATTTCTAGTAATGTTTAAAATGTTAAAAGGATTCGATAGGATAGATACAGAGGAAACTATTTACTCTTGGTGGGGGCGGGGGGGAAATCAAGAACAAGGGGACATAATCTTAAAATTAGAGATTGACCATTCAGGAAGGAAATCAGGAATCACTTTTTCCCCACACACAGAGTTATAGAAATCTGGAATTTTCTCCCCCAGTGGGCTGTGGATGCTGGGACAATTGGAGCTTTCAAGACTGAGATAGATAGATTTTTGTTAGGTAGGGATATCAAAGGATCTGGAGCAAAGGCGGGTAAATGAAGTTGAGGTACAGATCAGCCATGATCTAATTGAATGGTGGAGCAGGCTCAAGGGACTATGTTCCCATGTTCTGTATATTCAAGGAAATGTGGACTCCAAAATAAAGAAAGATTTGCATTTATATAGTGCTTTTCACAACCTCAGGGCGTCCTAAAGCGTTTTACAGCCAATTAAGTACTTCTGAAGTGTGGTCACTGTTGTAATGTAGGAAGTGCGGCAGCCAATTTGCATACAGCAATGTGATTGATGACCAGATCATCTTTTTTAGTGTTGGTTAAGGGATAAATATTGTTCAGGACACCGGGGAGAACTCCCCAGCTCTTCTTTGAATTAGTGCCGTGGGATCTTTTACGTCCACCCGAGAGGGCAGACTGGGCCTCGGTTTAATGCCTCGTCGGAAAGACGGCACCTCTGATAGTGCAGCACTCCTTCAGTACTGCACTGGAGTGTCAGCCTAGACTTTCGACTCAAGTCTCTCAAAATGATGTAAGTGCACCAAAGAAAGTGTCAGAAATTTAAATTTCCCAGTCTCCCCTACTCCCGAAGAAAATCTCATGCCTGATGTACAGTGTACCCATATCTAAAATGGCCACTGTACTATTGGTTATAATTGAAAGTTTAGTAAGTTGAAATGCCTGTTGCCATTTATCTTTCAGATGACCATGATGGATTTGATCTTAATGACGCTCTCAAAGATGGTCCCACTAAACCTCTGAGTATGTATTGATGAAGAATGTTTTTATGGAAAGATTTGGTTGTAAATTGCTGATTAATAATACTCACATTTTTTCAAGTGTTTTTATGTTGAAACATGTCCAAAATGTTTCTCACAATAAGTTACTTGAGAAGTGCAGTGATTGTTATGGAGGCAAATGTTTCCTAAATTGACGAGAAGTGTACTTAAATCTTTGGTGGAGAGTTTGATTTCATTCGGAAGCTTTCATGTTTGCTGATTCTGATTCTGAAGTTCTACTTCAGGCCTTTTTTGATGGACCAATAAGGGTGACGCTGGGTTGCCCCAGGGTCACAAAACAAGCATCAGCACAATGAGTGCCCCTTTAAGGGCACCGCTAATTGGGATGATCCAACCAAACTAAAAGTTGCCAAAATAAGCACCAAAGTCCAGACAAAAGCAAAGAGATACCATCCCAACAAAATCAAAATGTTATCAGTGTCTACAAGACACTGTATGCCCTACGGTGCCCACCAGCCGCAGAACGCATCAAGCATACTGGCAGACACCGAATGCTCCCTCTCCAGGGCTACCTGGGTATGGACAAGACTGTAGAAGAGAGGCAGGCAGCCAGAGTGACCTCACCTCTCCAGGGCCTTAAAATTGCAGTTTTAGCCAGGCCAAAGAACAGGTTCACGAGAAGATCCTCCGACTTACCCACCCACCTCGGCACAGGCCGGCCGGAGATTTGTATCGTGGGGCTAAAGTGTAACCAAAAGTTGAGGAGCAACCCCAAAGAACTTGCATCTATATAGCCCCTTTCACAACCTCGGGACATCCCAAAGCACTTCTCAGCCAATTAAGTATTTTTGAAGTGTAGTGTAAGAAACACAGCAGCCAATTTGCACACAGCAAGGTCCCACAAACAGCAATGAGATAAATGACCAGATCGTCTGTTGTTTTTAATGATGAGGGTTAAATATTGGCCAGGACACCGGGGAGAACTCCCTGGTTCTTCAAAATAGTGCCATGGGATCTTTTATGTCCACCCGAGAGGGCAGACAGGGCCTCAGTTTAATGTCTCATCTGAAAGACGGCGCCTCCAACACTGCAGCACTCTCTCAGTACTGCACTGAAGTGTCAGCCTAGATTTTCCACTCAAGTCTCTAAAAATGATATAAGTGCACCAAAAAAAGTCAGAAATTTAAATTTCCTCATCTCCCCTACCCCCAATGAAAATTTCATGCCTGATGTACATTGTACCCATGTCTGAAATTGCCACAGTACTACTTGTTATAACTGAAAGTTTAGTAAGTAAGTTGAAATGACTGTAACCATTTAACTTCCAGGTGACGATGATGGATTTGATCTTAATGACGCTTTCAGTGATGGTCCCACTAAACCTCTGAGTATGTATGGATAAAGAATGTTGTTATGGAAAGATTTGGTTGTAAATTAATGATTAATAATCATCCATTTTTTTGAAGCGGTTTCTATGTTAAAACACATCCAGAATGTTTCACAATAAATTAGAAGTACAGAGACTGTTATGGAGTCAAATATTTCCTAAATTGACATGAAGAGTACTTAAATCTTTAATGGAGGGTTTGATTTCAATCAGAAGCTTTCACGTTTGCTGATTCTGATGCTGGAGTTCTACTTTGGGAGTTTAGGCTAAGGAGGGAAGCCCTGAAGAGAGCTGTAGCAGGTCAGTGAAAGGTGTCCAGGGCAGGGAGTGCTAATTCAAGCTCCCTATGCACCTCCATTAAGTGCCAGAAAAAGTTTAATAACCAAACCTGATCAGGCAAGATAAGAGGATCCAGCCACCCTTTCTAAGATTGCATTGCACTAAGCATTTTGCCACTTACAATGACCTATAATCTTAGTACAGAAGGAGGCGATCCGGCCCATTGTGCCTGTGCCGGCTCTTTGAAACAGCTATCCAATTAGCCCCACTCCTCCATTCTTTCCCCATAGCACCGCAAATATTTCCTTTCGAGGTATGTATCCAATTGCCTTTTGACCTCCCCGCTCACAGTGTTGCAGTGCTTCAGTTGCTTACCCTTACTTCCCATGAGGTAGCTTGATGCGCTTTACATTCTCAGCTTTCACCTGGAAGTCCTTCGGCATTCACTGCTGCTAGTCCTTCACAGCAGGGTCTCTCCCACTCCCACTCCCACTCCCACTCCCAAACACCAGCTCAGCGATATTCGCACTGGGGAAGTGAGGCAATGGGGGAGTGCACTAGGTGACACACAAGAGCACGAGTGAACGAAAAGGACTGATGGTGGTAGAAGTGAGAGGAAATTGGACATGTGACATTCCCATGTCATTACGGTCTCATCTGTATTGACCTGCATCTATTTGGGTGAGCACTTCTCCTGGACAACAGGATTGCCTTTTGAAAATGGTGCAGATGTAAAAGTAGGCTGAATTCCAGGGAAACGGAACCTCTGCCCATTCCCTGTTACTGGCTGCCTGATTTACCCTGCAAACATGAGCCATGAGTGGAAAATGCAATCTGAAGTGTTCTTACAATGTGCACTGTGCATTACTATTTCTTTTTTAAAATAATTTTTAATCCTCTTCTCCCCATTTCTGTTGAATACACGGAGTCATGTGTGAGCGCAGACAATGAATCTTAGTTGACTGCTGTTCCATGGAAGGCATCACTGCCAAGCTCGATTTTTCACCTCGGCTGGTGTCCAAGCATGTCGTGGTGAGGATCACTGGATAGCAATAAGGAACAGGAACCTCGGCTGAGTTTTTTTTTCCCTCTTTTTTTTTTCTTTTCTCCCCCCTCCCTCCCGACGCCCCCCCCCTCCCAACCCATTCCCAACGGCTCAGGCAAGCTCATGCCAATTGTAGCTCCCTAGCTGAGAGCTTACTCAGCACAGAGCAGGGATTGTACCGGTGATATCTTTGGTCTTTTGGCCGAAAGATTGTACCATTACAAATGTAGGCATAGAGAGAGAGAGAGAGAGAGAGAATATTGAAAGGTTTATTCGAATGTCATAAATCACGTCCTAAATCTGAGCTCTGATTGGTCACAGCTACTCTTTTCTGATTGGTTGTTGCTAAAGAACTGTTTAGCAAGGAGTAATCAGGTCTGAAAATTAAATTCTGCAACAAACAAGTTGGATAGCCATAATGGTTCCACAACAAAAACAGATCATTCTAACCATTTAAATGTTGTAACTGAAAGTATAATGAAGTAATTTGAGGTAACTGTCACCATTTACCTTCCAGGAGATGATGAGTTTGATCTTAGTAAGGCTTTGAATGAAAATCCCAATAGTCCCCTAAGTGTGTATTGATGAACAGTATTTTAATTCATAAGATTTAATTGAAAATTAATAATATTTGTATTTTTTTAATGAAGCACCTTTTATGCACAGTTGCATCAGAATGTTTCAAAGACTGTCACTGAGGCAAATGTTGACCTAAGTTGTTGATGAATTTCATTGAATCAGTAGGGAAAGTGCAGGTTTATTTAGTGCTTTGATCTTGGCTTACGAATAGGAGTCATAAAGTAACGTTTTTTTTTAAACCTGTTTACTTCCTTCCATTCCTGACTGCACGGATTCATGATGTGGAGCAATGCTCTGGATTCTGCCTGTCTTCCTGTATTTTGCCCAAACAACTGTTCTTCATGTGTGAGTCTGGACATTAAAGCATGTATTATTCCCGGGAGTAAAATTCCTGTCAGAGGAGTGGGTGTGATGGGGTAGGACTTCTGCTTGCCTTGAGCATCGTACGAGTGGGGTCAGTGTGATTTGGGTACACTTTAGGCATTGGAAACGCCTATCATTGGCAGGTTGCCTGTTTTGGGGATGGGAAATGGTGTGTTGCTGCAGGACTTAAAAAGAGCACTCTGAACTTGGGGAATCCTGTCACCCTGTAACATTGCAGTGCTCCGACATGCTGCCACCAGTTACTAATGGGGAAAGAGGATAAAATTGCTTTCTCCAACAAAAAATGCACCCATGACTTGCTTTATACATCTGTCCACAATTGATTGCTTAAGGTTACCGATCTCCCCAGCGGCCGTCCGGAATGACACTGCAGCATGAAAGTTCTGTAATCTTTATAGCCACTGGTAATGCAGTATTTATGGTGGAGGCAGAACTCGGTTATAGTTTCTTTTGTGAAGCATAGCCTCTGCAAGCCCTACTTCTGGGACAGCTGGAGGTGGAGCACCTCTGCTTCTTCTGGTGTGGGGGTGCGGGTGGGCAGCTGCCATGTTCCTGCAGTGCTCCTAGACCAGCCTGGCATCCCTCTGTTGTCTGCTTCTCCTTCCAAAAAAAAGATACAGGGGGTTAAACCCATTGCACCTGTTCTGCAGTTGGAGTGAGGGGTAAATGGCAGCTCCATAGCAAATGGTCCACATGCAGATGGTAAAGCAGATATCAACAGCAGGAAAACAAAATAAATCACCAAAATTGCTTGGGAAGCATGTTTTTTTTTTGTAAATCATTGGAGAGTAGCTGTTGAGTCCTTCAAATCCACTTGCACTTTTTCAGTATCATCTGACAGCTCTGGACGCGTGTTTTATGAACGTGACTAGGTATAATTATGGAAAGTGGGATGTATGATGCCACCACATCTCAATTAAATGCACCTGCCCACTAAAGGCATGATTGCAGAAAATGGGGCAAGTGTAGAGGTGCACAGGGATCTGGCTTGTGGGTTTTCCTGCCCCTCCTGACTGACTCTCACAACAAGGAAAATCCAGCAAGCAGCTGTACCATGGCGGGCAGCGCAACCAAACCTGATTCTGTCCTCGGTTGATGTCCGTGTATGTGTCACAGCCAAGATTGTCGCATAGTAATCAGTAGCAGGCATCTAGGCTCATTTTTTCTTCATCCCTCTCCCATCGCAGGCATATTTATGTCAATTGTAGCAATTAAATAGCAGTTCCAGCCAAGGTCAGCTAACTCAGCTCAGACCTGGGATCTTCTTAGTCTCTGTGGCTCAGAAATTGTGACTTTACCAATTCGACCACTGGGAAGTGACAATACACACCATTTTTCTTTCGATATTCTGAAACGTATTCTCGGTCGACCTGAGCTCTGATTGATCGCAGGTACCTTTTCGTGATTTGGCTGCTGCCAAGCACACATAGCAGGAATCAATCAGATCTGTGGATCACAGTCCCCCAAAACTGGCGTGATGTTAAATTTCTACCCACCAAAGATTGAAAATTTAAGCAAGTCTCTTAATATTTAAATGTCGTAACTGAAAGTTTTACGAAGCCAATTGGAGTAACTATAAACATTTATTTTCCAGGGAATGATGATGGGTTTGATCTTAGCGAAGCTCTCAACGATGATCCCATTAAGCCGGCAGGTGTGTACTGATGAACAGTGTTTTTATTAGAAGGATTTGGTTACATAGGCAAACGCAGCTGGTATTTTGCACACAGCAAGATCCTGCAAACAGAAATTAGATGAATGATCAGTTACTCAGTTTTAATGCTGTTGTTTGAGGGATGAATGTTGGCCAGGACATGGGGAGAACTCCCTGCTTGTCTTCAAAACAGTGCCGGGAAATCCTTAACATTCACTTGAACAGGTATCCGTGGCTTTGATTTAACGTTTCATCCAAAAGTAGGCAGTTCTGACACTGCAGCACTTCCTCAGTACTGCACCAGGAATGCCAGTCCAGATGATGAGCTCAAGTCTTGGAGTGGCACTGAAACTCACAACCTTCTGACTCAGAGGAGAGTCCTACCAACTGAGCTAAGCTGACACACTATTTTCCTATCAGGTGCAAGCTTGACTGGAAGTGGGATGATGTGTGTTTCATGTACGCTGTACCTGTAATGCGCTGATCCCATCCAAATTTCCGATCCCTTCCACCAGCCCCTGCCAATGGCCATACAGACGTTTGAAAGCTAGCAGTCCCAGGCTACCTAAGATTCAACTGCTGAGAGGCAAAGGCTACCTCAATTCCAAGGGACTGCGTGTGTATCACCTCAGGTACTCCAGTCAGTGAGGTAATACCGAAAAGAAGCACCAGACTAGGGTTAATAGCACATATGCTACATACAATCACCAAGGGAAAGCACCTTGGAAAATAAATGTAGACTGTCATGAATGTTCTTATGTTCTTATGACATGGTTGTAAAGGAAAATAATATGGTCGCAGTGAAGTTGACGTGTGCAGTATCCTTGCCAAGATTTGCCGGCATTTACCATCCGGGACCAGGAATGGGAAATTTGTGAGTTGCAAGGAAAATGTAGGACATTAGAGCTGAAGTCCTATTTGGAGGTCTTGGGAAAAAGGTAGACTTTGCCTGCGGAGTCGGCAACTGTACGCAAATTAATACATTTATTTCCTCTTGGAGTAGCCTTTTGAGTGTGAGGGGGTTGCTCAGCAGTTTCCTGGCTAACATTTTATCATCTCTTGGAATGCCAGCCAGCAGTGTTGTTTTTAGAGTATTTAACAACTTGTCTGAGCGAGAGTGCAGTACACCAGGTTCAGAGGCAGCGTGACCGCTTGTCTGGTGTCTCATCAAAGTCTGGGTGAAACTGGTAGAGCAAAAAAGCTAGAAAAGGAGGGTGTGCTTTGTAAAGTGGGGGAAGGCAAGCGGTACCTGTGGGCTCGTGTGGAGAAAAGCCGACATGGAAAAAATCAAGAGGCAGAGCATGAGCACAAAAAAAAGTAAGGTCTAAAGATTGAAACACTAGGAGCAAGAGGAAAGAAGATGGACCTTCAGAGCAGGAATGAGATGATGGAAATGTCTCTCCTTGTGATGTAGAAGAAGCACATGTATTGTCTGACATGGGTTAACTTGATAAAAGTTTAGTTAACTAACCTACCCCTACACTTCTATTGCTGACATAAGATCTCACGTGAAAAGCATTGGTTTAGAAGTTGGATCTGTTATTACAGAAGCTTACAGAAACAAATGGCAGGAGGCCATTTGGCTCTGAACCAGTGAATGCTAGAGCTTCAACTGGAGCTGTTTACTCTAATTCCATTTCACTTTCCTTTCCCGTATCATAGGTTGTCCTATGAGGAGAGATTGGGTAGAATGGGCTTATACTGTCTGAAGTTTAGAAGAATGAGAGGTGATCTCATTGAAACATATAAGATTCTGAGGGGGCTTGACATGGTAAATGCTGAGAGATTGTTTCCCCTGGCTGGGGAGTCTAGAACTCGAGGACATAGCTACAGGATAAGGGGTTGGCCATTTAGGACTGAGATGAGGAGGAATTTCTTCACGCAGAGAATTGTGAATCTTTGGAATTCTCTACCCCAGAGGGCTGTGGATGCTGAGTCGTTGAATATGTTCAAGGCTGAGATAGATAGATTTTTGGACTCTAGGGGAATCAAGGGATATGGGGATCAGGCACGAAAGTGGAGTTGAGTACCTAGATCAGCCATAATCTTATTGAATGGCGGAGCAGGCTCGAGGGGCCATATGGCCTACTCCTGCTCCTATTTCTTATGTTCATATTCTCTCTTTTCAAAAACTTATCCAATGCTCTTTTCACGGACACAACGATGAGGTAAAAAGGCCAGTATCGGAAGCGAAAAAAAATAAACAGGTATTTCTGTTCAACTCCTGAGCTCACTACAGAATAACTGGATATTGAGCAGGGAAAGCCCCATTCCAATCATAAGGACTGACAACTTCCCTACTGTACTGACCTGAGACACCGAATTTGAGAAGAAATATTTGTAGTAGAAGCCCAATGTTGTCGGGCATAAATTATTCTCTTTGAATAATTTATTTTATCTTGTTTCTTTTAACGCGGCAGGTGGTGATTTTAGTGATTCTGATCTACAAGATGTTGTTGATGGTGATTATAAAGCCGACAAGACCAATTCTAAAGGTAACTCTTTATTTGCATATTCACATGACTGCTGTTGTGGGAAAATCACCACTCGGAGTCAGACTTAAAGATTCAACATGCAGTTTATTGGACAAAGCTTTGGGAGAACAGCTGGACACTCCGCAGTGTACGCAGTCACCTTCTCAATTTTAAAATGGTCGTTCAGCTTCTTTTATATGTTACAAGTACAGACATCCAGCAGTTATTACATTATTAGCCTTGCTTAGTTACACATTAGCCAATTAGGCCCCCACAGCAACAATTGACCTCCAATCACATTAAAACAACTGTTATCAACTTAAGACAGTCTGGTCTTTGTCTATTCAGTCTGGTTCTGTGGTTTTTATCAGTTCGTTGTGCTCAGTCAGCATTTTTTAATGTCTTTTCACAGGGTCCATCTTGTTTAGCAGAGTCCATTTTGTTTAGCAGTACATTAATTTGTTAATCATCCTTTGTTATATTTAAGCTTTAATTATGGTTAGTCTGGTTCGCACAAGGCACATTTCAGTGTGGTCTCGGGGCAGTGACCGCAGCCGCACACACATTAGTCGCCTACGGTCATCTTTGCTTTTAACCCAACAGCTTAAATTTTACTTTAAACCAGCAGCTTAGATTTTACTTGAACACTGCAAAGGGACCAAACAGCATTTTGTAGTGTTACTGAATAAATAGTAATAAGTTGGTACTGTCAGAAATTACTCTCATTTAAAAAACATGCTTATTAAGGTAGACCAGTAAAACAGACATTTGCTACGCACTCAATCCTGGTGTTCTCCTATGCAGTTCACCCATTGCCACCCCCTTTTGCCTTGCACCATCACCGCTTTTGTCATTTAATCACAGACCTTCCCTTTGTTCTTTCCTTCTCTTCCCTGGCTGTGTACTTGCTTAAAAACTGTTAATCTCAAACATCTTCCAGATATGACGAAAGTTAATCGACCTGAAGCATTAACTCTGTTTCTCTCTCCACAGATGCTGCCTGACCTGCTGAGTGTTTCCAGCATTTTCTGTTTTTATTTCAGATTTCCAGCATCCGCTGTATTTTGCTTTTGTTGTATGCGATTAATCTCAATTACATCACTTGGTCTGTTTTTTTGGGAAGAGAGGTTCTCAATGTAGACCAACAGAATTAGTGGGTGAGCTAGTCCTAACTTGTGGCAGCAAACCAAACAGTAAAGATAAACAGAAAAGACTGCACATGCAGGAGTACTGAAATAAAAACAGAAAATGTCAGCAGGCCCATCAGCACCTGAAAAGAGCAAACTGATTAATGTTTAATCCACTGCCATATCTCTTTTAGAATGCCAACCCTGAAGGAGCTCGGTTTCCATTTCTTTCTTTAGTCCTGTTCACCGTCCATTGTTACTCTTCTCATTTGTGACTGTCTTATCAAAACCCATTAACTGCTTCTTTGTCATAGTACTTAGCTTGCCTAAGTGTTGACTCTTTGTTCTTTCCTCCCCTCTTCATTTTCTTTCAGTCCAATAAAGGGGCTACCTTATCTGCCAGCTTCGATTTCTAATGAAGAGTCCGTCCCCAAAACGTTAATCCACCTTTTTCTCTTTTCAGATGCTAATAGACCTGTTATATATTTCCAGCATTTTATTCCCTTGAGTTTATTCGGTTGAGGGGTGGTGCAATCGAGGTATTTAAAATGATAAAGGGAATCAATAGGGTAGGTACTGAAAAACTATTTCCTTTGGTGAGGGAATCCAGAACAAAGGGACATAATCCAAGGGATATGGAGCAACAAAATGGGATTGAAATACAGATCAACTATGATCTAAATGAATGGTGGCAGGGTCTGAATGGTCTACTCCTGCATACAGCATTTGATGTATTTTTTTAGATTGATCTTGACCATTTGAACATTTATTGCTGCTATTGTACTGTTCTTTGCTGCCATGTATATTGAATGTATTATGTGCTGTCTTGTATGTAATGCAGTATTTATAACTAAGTACTGCAGTAGTGTAAATATGTAGCACCTTAAACAGCATTATGTTAATCGGCCTCTTCCAAATGCTTTCAGGCCAAGACCCTCCTACACCACTCGACCTCATTAGTGACCTGGTGATGGTTGTAATCGGTGGAACATCTGAACAAATTAAGAGGTTGTGCTTGAGTTTGCTGGGTAAGATTATTGTTCCACATCATGGAATGGAGGTGCTGCCAGTTGAATGCATTGTCAACTTGCTTCTCGAGCCCATGGGCTGATTGTTGCCTTTAGTTCAACTGCTGAGAAATAATTTTACAAGTAGAGCCAACGGTTGGAGGTTAATGAATCTCTGGGAAAGGTTTTGAGAGGGAGAAGAGTAGAAGGGCTGTGGAACAAAAACTGGTGTACTGTTTTGCTTTGTCCATTCCCCATGTCTTTTATGAAGCTCTTTGGGAAGGTTTGCTATGTTAATGTCATAAGTCACTGTTGGGGACTAAAAACATAATGCTCCTCAGGAGCACTCTAAGAGTCTTTAGTACACAGCCATGTTTCAGTATCCATCTGCTTTGATTGCAGTGCAGCTCTTAACTATATAAGAGGAAATCAGTTTGCACTGGCTTTGTAAACAGCTGAAAAATCCTGGGGTAGACTTTTGTCTTCACGGCCTGGGCATTAACAACAACAACATACATTACTTGCATTTATATAGCACCTTTAACGTAGTAAAAACGTCACAGGAGCGTTATCAAACAAAATTTGACGTTAAGCATCTTTTGGGCGAAGCGCAAAAAGGAAAATCTGGCAGGGCAGATCACACTCCTCTTCTGGTATCTGCCAGTTTTTCTTCCATTAATTTGAATGGAAGGAAAATCTGTTGGTAATCCGGCCTGCCAGATTTTCCTTTTGAGCTTCATCCAGGTGATGCTTAATGCCCAGGTGGTAAAGACGAGAACCTACTCCACCGTGTCCTTTTGAATCAGAGCAACTAAAATCTGTAGCGTTACAGAATAGAGTAAAAAAAATGCATTTTTAATACTTCAGTTTTTTATGTGGAACTGCTACGAATGAACTGGAACCAGATCTGTCATGTAACTGGTAGATAAATGACAAATAAAATTTATTACTGACGTATGGAAAGTGTTGCATATTGGACGAAAGAATGAGCAACGTAGGTTTATAATGAAGGGGACCTGAGAGTAACAGTAGACTTGGAACTTTTAATGTCAAGATAACATGGGGAAACAAAAAAGCAAATGAAATGTTCAGATACAGAGCCAGAACCGTGAGGTATTATAGAGAGGCTATGCTGAGACCTTTATAATGCACTGGTCAAACCTCACTTAGAGTACGCTGTACAGTTTTGGTCACTATGCATAGAATTTACTGCACAGAAACAGGCTATTTGGCCCAATAGGTCTATGCTGGTGTTTATGCTCCACATGAGCCTCCTCCCTCCCTACTTCTAACCCTATCAGCATATTACTTGAAAGGGACATTGGAAAGGGTGTAAAAAAGAGCAAAAAGAATGGTTCTAAGTGTAAAGGGGATGAGTTGTGAGGAAATATTACAGAAGCTTAAACTTTATAGCCAGGAGAAGAAGGTATACGTGTATTAAATGGCGTAGATAAGATGAATCCAGGATTTTGTTTTAAGGTCAGTCAGGCTAATAGGGCCAGGGGGCATATGTTTAAATTAGTGAAAAGTAAATTTAATACAGATCTTGGACAAAATGTCTTCATGAAAAGGATGATAAAAAGTTGGAATAATCTGCCAGCTAAGGAAATAGAATCACAGATTTGAGGGAGTTTAAGATGGATGCTGAGCGGGGATTTGGAACTAATTGGATAGCTCTTTCAAAGGCACAGGCACGATGGGCCAAATGGCTTCTTTCTGTGCTGTATGATTCTATATGGGAAAACTACTATTAGTTCTGATTGAGGAGACTAGCATAATTTTGTGGTTTGAAGTCCTGAAATTATAGTGGAATAAGCCAGCGAAATAGTTGATTTCAGTCAAGTTGCTAATGACGACTAAAGAAACATGAATACAGTAAAGAATGAATGTGGATATTGCATTAAAATACTATCAAGTACTAGATGATGCGATATTAAAATGGAACATTGTAGGGTGGGGGGGTAACTAAGGAAAACCTACTGTGATGCGAAATGATATTTGTCTGAATGGCCTATAGAGGCGTAGACAGGAAATATGGTGTCTTGCTCGTTAATTTGTTCTATTTATGTTACCAGAAATGTTGACTGAACAGTACAGTAATGCGCAGGACCAGTGAGAGAATGCTCAAGGTATGTATAGAGTCACAAATGTAACGGAGTTTCTCCATCAGGAACCCATTCAGATTGAAAGCATTACAAAGAATTCTGATTAATCCCAACACCCTTTTCTGGTGCAATAACAGAAAATGTTGGAAATGCTCAGCAGGTCAGGCAGCATCTGCAGAGAATGAAACAAAAGACTTGCATTTATATAGTGCCTTTCATGACCTCTGGATGTCCCAAAGTGCTTTACAGTCAATCAGCGTTTTGTCCCAAGCAATTGTCTGTAATACTACTTGGCAAAAACCATTAATCAGTTTCTCTTTATCTATGTTCTTCCCAGTTTACAGTACTCTTCTGCCAAAACACCTGTTGGAAGGAACCAGAAAAGATCGTTGAAAGGAGACTGGAAGCAAATGGTTGCAGACTAATTTCAGAAAGTTTGGGTCCTGCTTCAGATTTGTTTCCTTGGGCACTTGTTGTAGCTCAGACTAGTTTTTTTTAAAAAAAGAAACCTTACCTCTTTTTGTTGGTTTGGAATATGTTAGTCTATCTTGATAAGGTAGATTTTTTTTGTATGCCTTTGTTTTTAAACCTTTCATTTAAAAAGAAATACTTTATAGATCTTCCTAAAGAAATTATAGAACGCCAGAACAGTTGCCTGTAAGCGTTACCAGATCGAAATTCAGAATATGGCACAAGCACTCTCTGTTTCAGCTGTAAATATATTGGAGATTTTTATAGAAATGTTAAACTTTGAGACACCTGTGTTTAATTACGCACCTTAGTGTGCACTGAACCTCAGTTGAACATCATGGAATAGATAATGAAGAATAGTTGATGAAATGTATTGAGCACAGAGTGGTGGGTTCAAATGCTTTATGCCCTGGAATAGTTGTAGGTGGAGGTTAGTCATGTGCAACAATTGGCTGTCAAAAGAACTAGATCTTAGGAGTTACTATTCATTATATTAGTGCGTGAATACTTAATACATTCGTATGACTGTCCTCTATTTTAGTGGCAGTGTTAGTTCATTTATTTTAAATGAGTTACTGCCTCTGTTAAAATAGCAGACTGAAGAATGTCATATGGTTGTTAAGTGTTTATATGATAATATGGGGCAGAGATTTTACAGGGTCTGTATTGTGAGTATTCATAAATGTCATTCAGAATGTTTGTAAGGAATCTTATAACACCAGGTTATAGTCCAACAGTTTTATTTGAAAATCACAAGCTTCCGGAGGCTTTCTCCTTCGTCAGGTGAGTGTGGAATTCCTTGAAGGTTATCTCATATATAGTTCTCTGACTATATATGCGATAACCTTCAAGGAATTCCACACTCACCTGACGAAGGAGAAAGCCTTCGAAAGCTTATGATTTTCAAATAACACTGTTGGACTATAACCTGGTGGTGTAAGATTCCTTACATTTGTCCACCCCAGTCCATCACCGGCATCTCCACATTCAGAATGTTTGTACAAGATTTCATTAAGACTTGTAGCTGCACGTCTTTTATTGTAGTAAGAGTAGAAACTTGTTCGGAATTGATGTTTTTTTTAGACTTGCATATTTTCTCAGTACATTCTACAAGGTTTGCTTGCTGATTTAGAGAGGGGAGAATATGCTGGTGCTTTGGGGGGAGTGAAAGGGGGAGGTAAAGAGGGGTCCTCATTAAATGACTTGGTGGTGGTGGTGGTGGTGACGCTAGGAGGAGATGGAGCAAAGTGATTGAATCCGCCCAGTCTCCATGTTTAGGTTGCTTTAAAATCTCTCCTTTACCCCCTCCCATCCCTGACTTGAAAAAACGAAATTCCAAGTACTTCAAATCAGGCACATTTTAATGTCAGATTTTATTATATTTGCTCATTTAAATTTATCACAGGTGCTGGCAACATTGGGTTGTGTGAAGTACCCTTTGCACTATTTCCTGATTATCACTATATGGCTGATGTGATGAAGCAGCGATTGGTCATGTTTCAAGTCACAAAAGACTGTTTTAATATTTATTTATGGGAATTTATAATTGGTAAGCACTGCAACTACATTGAAATTAGTTACACTGAGCACCGCCTGAGGTGGAATATGCTAAATTGTCTGAATCAGGACTCTGACCATGAATGGCTCGTAACTATGCAAATAAAGTGGCTTTGAATTCTTATTCTTCTCCGATGGCATTAATTACATCTGAAGGAATATACAAGATTGGAACCAGACATTTTCATGGACTGTTTCAAAGTTGCTGTGTTACTTGGACTGACTTAAAAGTCACTGGAAGCATGGGCCTGCTTATAGGGCTGGCTTTTGTATTAGGCAAGAAAAGCCTATCTTGAGAAGCCTAAATAAGAACGGTAGGGTTTGTTAGCAAAATGAGGCAAAAAAACCATTCATCTCTTTACTTATTTCAGTTTGTAACTATATTATAAATAAGGATAAAATATATTAAAGTATGCAAATTAACAAAAACGTCAGCTATTTGATGTTTAGATTTGTACGGTGTAAGAAAATTGGGCAAAGTCCAATCCCAAAGCATCCAGAGAAATAATAGGGCAGAATTTCCGCAAGGGTCCTTCTGATATCTTGCTGTAACATCGACAGAAACCTTGCACAGATGGCGTAAATCGGTTGTTTGCAATGTTTCTGCAGTTTTCCCGCCAAGGTTACGGAGGGAGATTGGTTAGACCACACTTAGAATATTATGCACAGTTCTGGTTTCCATATTATGAAAAGGATATAGAAGCACTAGAGAAGGTGCAAAAAAGATTCACAAGAATGACACCAGAACGAAAAGGTTATAATCTAGCAGGAAAGACCAAACAGGCTGGGGGTGGATCTTTTCTCTCGAAAAGAGAAGGCTGAAGGGTGACCTACTAGAGGTCTTTAAGATTATTGAAAGGTTTGATAGGGTAGATGTAGAGAAGATGTTTTCACTTGATAACCATTGGGGGAGACCAAAACTAGGGGTCATAAATATAAAATAGTCACTAATGAATCCAATGGGGAATTCAGGAGAAACTTTTTTATCCAGAGTGGTTAGAATGCGGAACTTGCTACCACAAGGAGTAGTTGAGGCGAATAGCATAGATGCGTTTAAGGGAATGCCAGATAAGCACATGAGGGAGAAAGGAATAGAAGGTTATGCTGATAGGATTAGATGAAGAGGGGTGGGAGGAGGTTCGTGTGGAGCATAAACACCGGCGTGGACAGTTGGGCCGAATGGCCTGTTCCTGTGCTGTACGTCATATGTAATTGGGAGAACACCCCCATGGAAATTCTACCCCAGTGAGTTTAATCTCAATTAGGGAAGGTGGAGGGGGAGATTTGCTCAACACTGGAACGGCTCCTGATCATTCAATCATGGAACTGAAGGTGGTCACCCAACTTTTGGGGCTATTTTTGTGAAGTGAATTGAACTCATCACTTGTCCTTTGCTTCCTTCTCGATTATCTGTTAGCCCCAAATGAAGGTTGTGGCAATGAGATCAGCCTTTCAGCTGAGCAAGTCTAGGTTAGACCTCTCCAAATCTTCAGATACCACGTAGTTTCTTTTTAAAACAGAACTTTTAGAGAACTTCAAGCAAATTAAACATGGTCTAAACATTGCATAGAAAATCCGGAAAGGAAAGTGTCACATTTGGGATAGCTGCTGTGATCGTTCTTACAGGGGAGTAACATAATATTCAAACTTTATGAATAGGATGAAGGGGACCATATTTTCAGTTGAAACAGTGAGGTAGCCTCGACTAAACTGTGTTGGTTTATCTGAAGAGCAATACGTGAGAAAGTTCAGACTCAGCAGGGTGGTTGCAGATGGAGTGTAATGTGGGGAATTGTGAAATTATCCACTTTGGTAGAAAGAATAGAAAATCAGGATAATTTTTAAAATGTGAGAGACTTAAAAAATGTTTGTATTCAGAGGGATTTGGGCGTCCTTGTATACGAATCACAGAAAGTTAACATGCAGGTACAGCAAGCAATTAGGAAGGCAAATGTTATGTTAGCCTTTATTGCAAGGGGGTTGGAGTATGAGTTTTTTATTCGTTAATGTGGGCATCGCTGGCAAGGCCAGCATTTATTGCCCATCCCTAATTGCCCTTGAGAAGGTGAGCCCCCTTCTTGAACCGCTGCAGTCCGTGTGGTGAAGGTTCACCCACAGTGCTGTTAGGGAGTTCCAGGATTTTGACCCAGTGACGATGAAGGAACGGCGATATACTTCCAAGTCGAGATGGTGTGTGACTTGGAGGGGAACGTGCAGGTGGTGGTGTTCCCATGTGCCTGCTGCCCTTGTCCTTCTAGGTGGTAGAGGTTGCGGGTTTGGGAGATGCTGTCAAAGAAGCCTTGGTGAGTTGCTGCAGTGCATCCTGTAGATCGTACACACTGCAGCCACGGTGCACCGGTGGTGAAGGGAGTGAATGTTTAGGGTGGTGGATGGGGTGCCAATCAAGCAGGCTGCTTTGTCCTGGATGGTGTCAAGTTTCTTGAGTGTTGTTGGGGCTGCACTCATGCAGGCAAGTGGAGAGTAAGGAGGTCCTGCTGCAATTATATAGGGCTCTGGTGAGACCACACCTGGAGTACTGTGTACAGTTTTGGTCTCCTTATCAAAGGAAGAATATACTTGCCTTAAAGGGGGTGCAACGAAGGTTCACTAGATTGATTCCTGGAATAAGAGGGTTGTCCTTTGAGGAGAGATTGAGTAGAATGGAACTATTCTCTGGAGTTTAGAAGCATGAGAGATGATCTCATTGAAACATAAGATTCTGAGAGACTGTTTCCTCTGGTTGGAGAGTCTAGAACTAGGGATCATAGTCTCAAGATAAGAGGTTGGACAATTAGGACTGAGATGAGGAGAAATTTCTTCACTCAGAGGGTGGTGAATCTTTGGAATTCTCTACCGCAGATGGCTGTGGATGCTGAGTCATTGGGTATATTCAAGACTGAGATCGATTCGTTTTTTGACACTAAGGGAATCTATGGATATGGGGATAGGGCGGTAAAGTGGAGTTGAGGTCGAAGATCAGCCATGATCTGATTAAATGGCGGAGCAGGCTCGAGGGGCCGCATGGCCTACTCCTGCTCCTATTTCTTATGTCCTTATCGTGGAGATCAATAGTTTGCTCGTTACGGATCTGGGAGCCAATTGTTTTAGCTCACAACTCTGCCTATGGCAGTTAAAGCCACAACCATGAATTTGTTCATCACAGGGCCCTTCCCAACTACCTTTGAGATTGTGCTGTCGTAGTGCGATGGTATACTTTGGAGGAAGGATTGTGGCCAAAGTTCTAATGTTAAATGAATGAATCATGAAAAATGTATCAGAGAGAAAATTAACACATAGCAAACCAGCAAACTTTAGGTACTTGCAAAATTTATTCAAATATAGGCAGTCCTGGTTTACACATTCATTCAGAAATAGCACCTACAATAATCCTATTTGCATTAAGAAAATGGTATTCCATTCCCTGAATGTTTTAAGTTGTGTTTTAATATTAGAGTGTTGCCCACTACCAGATTTCCAGGATTGATGCTTGCATGATGTGTTCATCCTGCAAGATTTGTCTATACCACTCTCTTCAAGGATGATAACCATTGGGATGGCTCTTGGAGGAGTGAAGGTATTCCCTGAGACCATGACGTCTGTCCAAACCCCACACCAGAGGCTGGAACGCACTATAATTAAGCTCGTAAAATCATGTAATCTCACCCCCTGATATGTCTAACACATATATACATAATAACTATCCAAGTGGCCAGTCTTCATCTGTGAGTCTAGACAGTGAGTGTTAACAGTCTATTTAACTGGAGGGGATCACAGTCAAGTCTTAAGTTTGTCTTCACCAGATATCCACACTCACTCACCTAACGGTGTAACTGGATTACAATCAGGAGTAGGAGCAGGATTTTTTTTTTCTCTATCTCGAAAGCACTGTACTCAATTGTAGCACCCGAGATCTGTTCCCTCCGTACAGAACAGCAACGGAACCTTCCTGGTCCATATGATTGAATTCCCCACTGCAGCAAACTTACCAAGTTTTTAAAAAACTTGCATTTATCTCGTGCTTTCACAAAATCCCAAAGTGCTTCACAGCCAATGAAGCAGTTTTGAATTATAATCAATGTTGTAATGTAACAAACAATTTGTGCACAGCTAGGACCCACAAATAGCAGTGAGATCAATGACCAGATATCTGCTTTAGTGGTGTTGGTTGAAGGATAAATAGTGGCCAGGACACCAGATAAACTCCCCTGCTCTTATTCCAAGGCAGTAGGGGCCTTGGTTTAACATCTCGTCCAAAAGGGATGAGTATTCCCATCCTCCTTCAAACTGCAGGTTTTCAAAACCCAAGCTTGGCATCACTTAATTGCTATTTATATGATTTATCCAATCTTCTCTACCAAGGATCAAAAGATTAGGAATGACTTACACTCTTGGCATTAGCCCTTTACTTTGTTTTGCTCAGTTTGGTTTGTCAATTCCTGCCAAAATCAAAAGAATGGTGCTAACAAACTGTAAACTTGGATAAACCCTGTCTGGCCACGTTCCTCAGTGATAATTCACTCAAGGAATTACACTGGAACTGCCTTTATCTGCATGATGGAATACTGGAATTGTACCATCCCTGAAATTTCATGTCACATCATATAAACAGCATTATTTTACGTTAACAGTCAATTTCAGACACAAAGTGTTTATCAAGCCTTATTTATGCTAAGAGATTTTGAACTCGTTATAATTTTTCTTGCTTTTTTTCCCCACATATGTTGCAGCAGCAACAGAAAGTGTCTCACCCCTGAATTTTTGTTTTTCCCCACAATTTTCTTCTCCCCTCTCCTGACGTGCCATGCCACGCTGTGGTAGAGTTTTCACAAGCGGCAGACAGCATCTGGTACCTCATCCAGTTGGGCATTCTTCGCGTCTGAGCCTAGACTGTGAGCGTAGGCACAGGAGCGGCACCTCTGTTGTCATCTGATACCCACTTGTACACGTTACAGCATCGATCATTGAAACACACGCAAGGGATGGGAACACTTGCTGATCTCTCTTTCCCTGGCCAGGAGATGCTGAGACTAATTGTAATGCCTATACGGCTCTATTGCCAAAATCAGCTAATTCAGCATAGACCAGGAATTGAACCTGGGTTCTTCCTGCCTGCACAGCATGGTCCACAGAACGTGAGTTCAAATCCCACCATGGTAGTTTGAGAATTTGAATTCAGTTTTTAAAAAATCTGGAAATTAAAAAGCTGGTAAAAACTCAATTGCCTCATCAATGCTCTTTAGAGAAGGAAACCTGCCATTATTACCTGAGCAGGTCCATATGTGACTCCAATCCCACCCCAACCTGGCTGACTGTTAACTGCCCCCTGGAGTGGCCTTGCAAGCCATTCAGTTTATGGGTGAGCAATAAATGCTGGCCTTGCCAGCAACATCCACGTCTCGAGAATTAATTAAAAATAAAACAACGGGCTTTTCATGCGTTGATATTCTCCCTGGGTTTCACTCCCACCTGCTCTTTGTGGGCTGCAGTTTAAATGGAATGACTTTACATGTCTGCAGCAAAGTTGGACTCAAGACAGAAACAAGAAAAAACCAGCTGGCCCTTCTAACTGCCCTGCTTGTTTAGGTTTGTTTACCGGAGCAACTGAGACGGACTTCATCTCCAGATTGCTTTGCATTCATCAAAAATGGAACAGCAGGAGTTACCAATATAAAAGGTGTTTTACGAGATGGTCTGGTGCCAGTCTATGGTGAGGATGTGTGAGGCCTACCTGGTTGCTAAGCAAGATGTTGAATGATCCAATGACCCTTTAATTAGAGTAATCCTGCTGAAGTACAAAGAGCATACAGATTTATTGCACCTTATATGTCACTACTTCTTTGTTAGATGCACTTGTTTGACTGCACTCTCCATTTCCATTCTAGTTCTCCCTAGAGCCCGCTCTCTGCAGCCTCCGGGAGTTATCCATTCTCTTACAGCCAGGAAGATGTTCCTATTCCTTACCTAAGCTGTTTTCACTTTTGTTTCTATCAGTTGTGCCCCAAAGACCTTATGTCTTAATTGGAGCCATTACTGCCACTCCTCTGCCTTATTTTCAGTCTCCGCTTGCTCCCACTCAACCACAGAGTGCTCTCACTCTTGTGTAACTCATATCTACTCTTCATTTTCTCTCGTGCATACACTCTCTACGATCTGTAAATGACATCTACTCTTTGTGTCTCTCACACAAATTCTCTGTGATCTGTAAATTACATTCATTATTCCCCTCCCACACCCGTTACTCATACTCTCTATCTGCCTTTGGTATGTTCACACTGCAACCTAAACGTTTGCGCAAAGTGTTTCGCAGCAATGCTAATTTACCGAATAAACCAGACTCCAGAGAGAAGTGGTGTAGCACACAGTGTGGAGGAAGTATTCCTCGGCAAGAGTCAGCACCTTCAGATAACGAGGAGGGAAAACTGAAAAAAACCGGAAATATATGACACACAATGACAAGATCCATCAGCAGAAAGATTCAGAAGAATTATTGTGAAAGCAGTTTATATTTTTTTGTCCAATTGTTCCATTTTTCTCCCTTTTCCAACTGCTACTTGATTTTCTACACAAATTATGTGACAGGGTGAAAAAACCCTTATACCTTTGAGTATGTGCCAGAAATAGTATGGATTACCACTGTATATTCCTCTCCAAATCAACAGAAAAATACAGACCATATAATACAGGCTAAAACCAAAATAAAAATTATGAAGTAAAGTTATACAGAAGCGCAATTAGAGCAGTACCTTAGATAGCAACACATAACTTTCACCGGTACATTAAACTATCTTCTAAATTCAACATAAATTACTTTGTGATTCATTTTTCAAGAGGCTTTTAACTGGGGTTATATACAATAAATGGATTTCCAGGCACCATGGAATTCCGGCTCGTGACATGGAATTAAATGATTTAATTGCATGAACTAAAGCAATCACCAGCGGCTGCTGTATTTATCTCCAACCCATGCTGTCTCAAGAGACAGAACTGTCAGTCAAGTGTCAGATGCAAAACATGTCACACAGCTTGCTTCTATTGGCTAAATACACAGAGAAACTAGAAATGCCAATGTGCTTTCAGATTTTATACAAACAATTTTGTTGAAACCACTGAAAGATTTTCTTTTTTGTGTGCTAACTGCTTTCCTTCAATCTTCAATTCAATTCAAAGAACATCTACGTTATATTAAAGTGCGCTTTTGGAGGCACTGTTCTAATATAAACGAGATGCCGTTTATCACTCCGCGCAAATACTGTCCCAGTGTTGGGCCAGTGTCTGAATCCCTCTCACTTTGTACCAAATTCACCCCCTTTATAATCAGAAGCTGGTTAATTTGGGGAAACTTTGCTGTTGGAATGGTGGTATTAAAAAGTTAAAGAGCTCATAGATGTCTCTGTTACTTCAACCAGTTGCAAGCAGTGAGCTATTATGATCAGAGAACGCAGGCCGCTTACAGTCTTCTCTCCTTTTAATTAGGGTGAAAGTTTTTAACTCCTCTGGCCAGAGCAATCTGTGGTCGTTTATTCAGTCCAGATGGGTTGTCATGACATCTACTTTCCCTGCTGAGAATTCTAGGCGAACGATTGCCAGCCACGCACTTCACAGTTCCTGCACAAAGCCCCTCCGATTCATTACATAAAAACCCGAATCAGAGCGAGCAGTGCCTTTACACAGGAAACACGAGGCAATGGAGCTTTCATCTACCCACAATTCTCAGTAGGATGAAGGATGTCATGGCAACCCAGCTGGCCTGAATAAGTGAGCACAGGCTGTTCTGACCACAGGGATAAGGAGCAACTACAGTAATTAAAAGGACAGACAAGTCTAATTAAAATAGCAACATAAACTTGCATTTATATAGCACCTTTAATGTAGTAAAACATCTCAAGGTGCTTCACAGGACCGATTATCAAACAAAATTTGACACCGAGCCACATAAGGAGATATTAGGATAGGTGATCAAAAGCTTGGTCAAAAAGGTAGGTTTTAAGGAGCTTCTTAAAGGAGACTAGAGAGGTGGAGAGTTTTAGGGAGGGAATTCCAGAGCTTAGGGATTAGGCAGCTGAAGGCAAGGCCACCAATGGTGGAGTGAGGAAAATCGGGGATGCACTTTGGTGCCAGAATTGGTGGAGGGCAGAGATCTCGGAGGGCTGTAGGGCTGGAGGAGGTCACGGGGATAGGGCAGGGCGAGGCCATGGAGAGATTTGAAAATAAGGATGAGAATATTAATATTGAGCCAAAAGTGAAAATGGGCCCTATTTATATGAAGTCATTGACACTGGTTGACTGGTTTCAATCTAGCCAACAGAATGGGGTAAATCATTGTTCCAGAGCTAGAATCATCCAGGATTCCTGATTTCTCTCCAGTGACCCTTGATAGAAAGGGGTGCTTGAAGATTTCAGATGAGGATAGGATAGAATTATAGAATCACACAGCACAGAAGGCGGCCCATTTGGCATAGGCTCGATGGGCCAAGTGGCCTCCTTCTGTGCTGTAACCATTCTATGATTCTTTGATTCTACGATCATGCCTGAAAGAGCTATCCAATTAGTCCTACTCCCCCACTCTTTCCCCGTAGCCTTCCAAATTTTTCATTTTCAAGTACTTTTTTTTACTTTTCAGGATCTGGCATATACATGAAGTCAGGAAACTTAACAGCTAACATCTGCCACGAGAGTCTGCTGATGGTTCAGTTGGTACTTGCACTGTGCAACTGAGCTATACAGACTGCTAAAGTCCCAGGATGTGAACCGCAGCGTAAGGGCCAGGAGATTTTAATGTCCGGTCTCACTTGCAAAAGGCCCTGTCCGTCTTCCGCCCGAACACGTCGGGAAGCAGTAGCTGGCAGGCGGGCGTGAGCGGGATTTCAGGCGGAAGGAGGCCCGAATGAATGGCCCACTTCCCCCTCCCGCCCCCGGCACTGAGGTAAGTGGTTGGGAGGTGGGTCGCGATGGTCTCATGATCTTGGCACTTTGATACAAAACTGGCTTAGTGGCAGAAGGCAGAGGGTGATGGTCGAAGGTTGTTTTTGTGACTGGAAGCCTGTGGCCAGTGGGGTACCACAGGGATCGGTGCTGGGTCCCTTGCTGTTTGTGGTCTACATTAATGACTTGGATATGAATGTAAAAGGTATGATCAGTAAGTTCGCTGATGATACAAAAATTGGTAGGGTGGTAAATAGCGAGGAGGATAGCCTCAGTCTGCAGGACGATATAGATGGGTTGGTCAGATGGGCGGAACAGTGGCAAATGGAATTTAACCCGGAAAAGTGCGAGGTGATGCACTTTGGAGGGACTAACAAGGCAAGGGAATACACATTGAATGGGAGGACCCTAGGCAAGACAGAGGGTCAGAGGGATCTTGGTGTGCAAGTTCACAGATCCCTGAAGGCGGCGAAACAGGTAGATAAGGTGGTAAAGAAGGCATATGGGATACTTGCCTTTATTAGCCAAGGCATAGAATATAAGAGCAAGGAGGTTATGATAGAGCTGTATAAAACACTGGTTAGGCCACAGCTGGAGTACTGTGTGCAGTTCTGGTCGCCACACTACAGGAAGGATGTGATCGCTTTGGAGAGAGTGCAGAGGAGATTCACCAGGATGTTACCAGGGCTGGAGCGCTTCAGCTATGAAGAGAGACTGGGAAGATTGGGTTTGTTTTCCTTGGAGCAGAGGAGGCTGAGGGGGGACATGATTGAGGTGTACAAAATTATGAGGGGCACAGATAGGATGGATACTAAGGAGCTTTTTCCCTTCGTTGAGGGTACTATAACAAGGGGACATAGATTCAAGGTAAAAGGCGGGAGGTTTAGAGGGGATTTGAGAAAGAACTTTTTCACCCAGAGGGTGGTTGGAGTCTGGAACTCACTGCCTGAAAGGGTTGTGGAGGCAGGAACCCTCACAACATTCAAGAAGCATTTGGATGAGCACTTGAAATGCCATAGCATACAAGGCTACGGACCAAATGCTGGAATATGGGATTAGAGTAGACAGGGCTGATGGCCGGCGCGGACACGATGGGCCGAAGGGCCTCTATCCGTGCTGTATAACTCTATGACTCTATGACTCTATGATCGGGGGTGGGGAAGGGAAGCCCGGGGCAGGGGAAGCCCAAGGCTTTCCATGTGGGGCTCGGAGGAGCAATCCCACTCTTCCTGGATCATAAGGAAGCTAAAACCTTTCTGGACCTCTTCTGGCCCCCGCAGATTGGCCTGGCTGGGAAGCCACAATAGTTTCCCTGGGGAGGCCTCCAGTTAAAGCTACAGTTTGGCCCCACCATACGAACAAGGGTTAAAATTGCCCCTTGAGTAATAGCAGGCTATTTGACCTTGGGGGACATCACAACCAATTTTCCACTCCCTTGCCCAGGGACACTGAGGTCGAATGTTGCATTGGTTGAGATTGGCTATCTCAGCACTGACCAGGGATTGAATCTGGGGTTTGTGCAGCTCAGTTATGCACTGGGTTTCCTGACTGACAATCATGGATACTGCTTTTCTTCAAACTTATTTAGTGGACATTAACCTGTTAAAGCTATTCCAGCTAAGGATCAGATATGATGCTATTGTTTTTCAAAAAAAATTAAAAGATGAATAATATTTAATAAATATACTTTTAAATACGACTGTGCACTGTCATTTTTTTAGTTGTCTTTCTGGCTTTCTCTCCTCCTCAGCTGAAGGTGCTGACTCATTCAGGGGTGCAGCTGCATGGTATTGGCTGACTTCAAGTGTCCATTCTTCCTGTGAGTCTAGACAGAGACTGTCAGCTGACTATTTGTCCGTCTTTGTCTCGGTGTCAGTGTTTATCTGATTACTCTTCTGAGAAGCGCCTTGGGACGTTTTACTGCGTTAAAGGCGATCATATAAATGCAAGTTGTTGATGTCGTAATGCAACTGCAGAAGCCATCACAGTCAAATCTGACACTGTTCTCAACTAACATATGCTTCCAACGTGGATCGTTGGATAACTGATCAGTAGCAGGCACCCTGGCTGTTTTGTCTCCCCTCTCATTGCATTGCCCCCGCCCTCTCCCCAGCTGAACCCGGCCAACATAGTACAGGCTGTGGGTCGAACCTGGGACGATCCTTGTCTGACGATACCACCTTCCGCACCAGTGCTTCCAATATGTCTTCCTTTATCCTCACCCGAGGATTCCCCTCCACTGTAGTTGACAGGGCCCTCGGCCGTGTCCGTCCTATTTCCTGCACTTCTGCCCTCACCCCTTCCCTTCCTTCCCAGAACCACGATAGGGTCCCCCTTGTCCTCACCTTCCACCCTACCAGCCTCCACATTCAACGTACCATCCTCCGCCATTTCCTCCACCTCCAGTGCGATCCCACCACCAAACACATCTTCCCCTCCCCTTTCAGCATTCCGTAGGGACCGCTCCCTCCGCGACACCCTGGTCCACTCTTCCATCACCCCCAACACCCGGCCTCCTCCCCACGGCACCTTCCCGTGCGAGCGCAGGAGATGCAACACCTGCCCTTTCACCTCCTCCCTTCCCACCGTCCAGGGCCCCAAACACTCCTTGCAGGTGAAACAGTGATTTACTTGTACTTCTTTCAATTTATTATACTGTATTCGCTGCTCACAATGCGGTCTCCTCTACATTGGGGAGACTAAACACAGATTGGGTGATCGCTTTGCTGAACACCTCCGCTCTGTCCGCAAGTGTGACCCTCACCTGCCGGTCACTTGCCATTTTAATTCCCCTTCCCGCTCCTACTCTGACCTCTCTGTCCTCGGCCTCTTACACTGTTCCAATGAAGCTCAACGTAAGCTCGAGGAACAGCACCTCATCTTTTGTTTAGGCACTTTACAACCTTCCGGACTCAACATTGATTTCAATAATTTCAGATCATAACCACTGCTCCCATTTTTTCCGTCAGCTTGTGCTGGTAATGGTTCTGCTGCTGCCATTTACAGCTACTCCTGACCAATCTTTTGTTTATTATCCTGTCCCATTACCACCCTCCTTGCCTTGCACCATCATCCCTTTTGTCATTTAATCACTCCTGCCCTCCACCCTATCACAGACTTTCCCTTTTGTTCTTTCCTCCCCTCCCTCCCTCCTTCCCCTCTTTTCCCTGGCTCTGTACTTGCTCAAAAACTTTAACTCTTTTAACATCTTTGACCTGAAACGTTAACTCTGTTTCTTTCTCCACAGATGCTGCCTGACTCGCTGAGCTTCTCCAGCATTTTCTGTTTTTATTTCAGATTTCCAGCATCTGCAGTATTTTGCTTATGATCCTTGTCTGCATGGCTCAGTTCTGCACTGAGCCGAGCTGTTCATTTACCAACTGAATAATCGTGAAAGCCTGCCATAATTCAATTATTACAGGAATAAGTGAAGGTAAAGGTGATGATTTATGTCTTGTTATCAGCATGCTCCAGTAATTCCATTTACCGCCACACCATTTAATACATATGCCAACACCTCCCTCTAGTGGCTGATCCATATTTAACTCTGTGCTTTGGGGAAAAGCTGTCCCTTTAGCTTTCGAAGTCAGTATGAATGGGCTGGTTCCTGGCTGGGGCGGAGATCTCATCATACAAATGAGGTAGGTACCAAATAATATAAGTCGTGCTCATTGTGGTCTCCTGGACTAGTTTCGAGCTAGCGGCGTCGGAGAGGGGTTTTCCTGATTTTTTTTTCCTCTTAATTGGTCTTGGGTTTTTATCTGGTTTTTCGCTTCTCACAGGAGATTGCATTTAACAGAAAAGGAAATCGGGTGAGTTGTAAAATGAGCTGACAGTTTGCTGTCGCCCGTTTCAGGCTTTTGCCGTCGATCAATTTCACCCCCCCGCTCTGTCTACAATCAGATAGGTAGGAGTTGGATCAACTAAGGGCAGTCCCACTGAGCTGGATAACGGAGGAGTGACATTGGAGGAGGATGGTGCGGTCGACCATGTCGAAAGCTTTAGAGGGGTGGAGGAGGATGTAGAGGGACATTGTACCATGGCCACAGTCACAGAGGATGTCATTCCTGACTTTCTATAAGGTGTTCTCATGTCCCCAACAGATTTATCTCAGGCCCCATCCTCTTCCTCACCTACCATCTGCAGATATTGGGTCATCTTCCACATTTATGCTGACGACACCCTCTACCACTTCTCGCAACCCCTCCACTGCCTCTGTGCTGCCAGGCTGCTTGTCCAACATACAGATTTGGAGGAGCTGAAATTTGCTCCAACTAAATACAGGGGAGACCAAAGCCAACGACACCAGCCCCCTCCCTGGCCACTGTCTCAGGCTCAAACAGACAGTTCACAACCTCCACAAACCCCGAGTCTCTCCAACTCCTTCTCCTCTTTTAAGACCCTCCTTAAAACCTACCTCTTTGACCATGCTTTGAGTTGCCCCTCCTTATAGCTCCTTCTTTTGCTTTGTGAAACACTATTTGATGTTATGAATGCTATATAAAGACAAGTTGTAATAGAGAAAGTTTAAAAGGTGTAGAGGAGCAGAGAGACCTAAGAGGTCAGATACAAAAATCTTTAAAAGTGGGAGGGCAAGTGGATAGGTCAGGTTACTGTTAGAATACTGTGTCCAGCCTTTTTCTTTTCTACTATTGTGTTGATACTGAAAAGGACGTAGCTGCTGTCACTCCAAACTCCCTTTCAAAGTCTTTCTCATTGCCTGTGAAGCACTTGGGGACATCCTCAGGAGACACAAATCACCACCGTTCCTTCATCGTTGCTGGCTCAAAATCCTGGAACTCCCTATCTAACAGCACTGTGGGAGCAACTTCACCGCATGGACTGCAGCGATTCAAGAAGAAAGCCCATTACCTCCTTCTCAAGGGATGGGCAATACATGTCGACCTTGCCAGCAATGCCCACATTCTGTGAATGAATGTAAAAAAACAAAGAAAAAGAAGTTGACTGTTTCAAGCTGTGCTGTGTGCTGTGGCTCCTGCTACCTTGAGAATCATTCACAGGCTGGTCACAGGTGCCCTTTCGAACCAATTCAGCACCATGACCAAAACATTTCAGAAGCACTCATTTATATGGCAATCATGTTCCTGAGAACTCGACTTCATTATTTTCAGCTCGTCGATTTTCACAGAATTTCTATCAAACATTGAGAGTCCTTTCTCGGAGCACTGTGTTAAAGGAGAACGGTGTCTGCTGTATCACTGCATATTCTGAACGTTTATAAAGGGCGATAGATACCTGTACACATACTGGTGGCTCTCAGCCCTCCGTTAGTTCTTGTGCTTTACGTGGTCAGTTTCCCGATTGGAGGAGCAGACATTTTGTGTAGAATCTCCTCTTCAATCACATTGTGAATGAATGAATATACAGGTAAGTAAGATTATTTTGAAATCTTACCTTGTTGGTTGCAGCCTAACAGGCGGTCCCTTCGAGTCACATCATCCAATATCTCACCACCCACCTACGTAGCAATATCATCCTCATCGAGCCAAAGAAAGAAAGACTTGTATTTATACCGCCCCTTTCATGACCACAGAACATCCTAAAACACTTTACAGCCATTGAAGTACTTTTACTGTTGTAATGTAGGAAACACGGCAGCCAATTTGCACACAGCAAGGTCCCACAAACAACATTGTGATAATGATCAGATTTTTAGTTTTAGTGATGTTGGTTGAGGGATAAATATTGGCCATGACATCAGGGAGAACTTCCCTGCTTCTCTTTGAAAGAGTGTTATGGGATCTTTTACATCCACCTGAAAGGGCAGACAGGGCCTCTGTTTAACATCTTATCCAAAGGACAGCACCTCTGACGATGCAGCACTCCCTCAGTACCACACTGAAGTGTCAGCCTGGATTTTATACTCAAGTCACTGGCATGGGGTTTGAACTCATAACCTTCATGACTCAGGTGGTGAGAATGCTACCAACTGAGCCACAGCTGTCCAACTCCCTCGTGAACATTTGCAGTGAATCAACACCCAGTGCACGAACCAGCAACTTATTCCGAAGGTCAATGACCTGTGATAAGAAAAACCTTTAGACGTCTAACCTAGTTCCATACTTAAGTAAATTATGTGTATGTCCCTTTGTTCTCCCTAACTGATCTAATTCAAATGATTTGTCCACATGGATGTAGTCTAGTCCCTTCATCATTTTAAATACTTAATGATGTTGTATCGCTGGCACAGCTTGACTGTAATGAGCTGTGTGTAGATTTAAAAAGCTGTAAATGAAGAAAATTTGACAAGAAAGAAAAAATGATGGAAATGCACAGCAGGTCTGGCAGTATCAAAAAAGAGAGAAAACTGGACTTGTGACAAAGAGGCTACACTTAAATAAAAAACCTCGGGGTGGATTTTACCTTGGAACGGGTTTAAACCGCTGTGGCCAGTCCATCTCCCGCCCGCTAGTGGCAGAAGGAGGCCGCGGTGATTTTAACCGCACTTAAATGCCGCCGGCCCACCTCCCACCCATTCTGGGCGGGAAGAGGGCGCAGAGTGGCTACCGGCAGGAGACGATCGGGCGGCCCTTGGCTGCCTGCTGGCTTCCAGGTAACTGGCGGGGAGGGGGCATCGCAGGGGCGCAATAACGCACGGGCCCACAGGGCCTGTGCCCAGGGGCCGCCGGTAAAACTCACCATAACGCAGATGAACTGCATACAACCGCAGGATCAGTTTCATTTAAGCATAATATATTGTGATATGATTTGTTTTATTATTAATGCAGTGTGTAAACATTCTATTGGCTTCATTTCTTCATTCAGAAGGTTGTGAATCTTTGGAATTCTCTACCCCAGAGACCTGTGGATGCTCAAGATTGAGATCGATTGAGTATATTCAAGATTGAGATCGATAGATTTTTGGACACTAAGGGAATCAAGGGCTGTGGGGATAGGGCAGGAAAGTGGAGTTGAGGTGGAAGATTAGTCATGATCTTATTGAATGCCGGAGCAGGCTCGAGGGGCCGTATGGCCTACTCCTGCGCCTGTTTCTTATGTTCTTAAGCATTTTACTACATGTTTGAGAGAAAAGGATCATGGTGTTATGGTATATAATTCTCTAAAGATTCATGACCAATGTCAAGAGACCATAGCCAAATCAAATAGTTTGGTTCTATTAATAGGACTATGCAATATAAAACAAAGCACTCCATTTTGTCCCTGTACAAGAATTTGGTTAGACCGCATTTAGAATACTGCATCGAGTTTAAGATTATGGCTGATCTTCCACCTCAACTCCATTTCCTGCCCTATCCCCCTATCCCTTGATTCCCTTAGTGTCCAAAAATCTATCGATCTCAATCTTGAATATATTCAATCGATCTCAATCTTGAGCATTCACAGCCCTCTGGGGTAGAGAATTCCAAAGATTCGCAACCCTCTGAGTGAAGAAATGAAGCCAATAGAATGTTTACACACTGCATTAATAATAAAACAAATCATATCACAATATAATACGCTTAAATGAAACCGATCCTGCGGTTGTATGCAGTTCATTTGCGTTATGGTGAGTTTTACCGACGGCCCCGTATGGTGAGTAAAATAAAGGCTTTGGAAAAGGTTCAGGACGGCCACTGGAATTATTTCCAGCTTAAACATTCTTAGTTACTCATAGAGGTTTAAAAAGCTGAGTCTATTCACTTTAGAGATGCGTAGACTTTGCGGTGATTTGCGAGAGGTATATAAAATAGTTAAAGGGCTAAATTGTGCTCCTAATGTTAAGATTATATCAATTTGATAGATTGGGGAAGACCAGGGATCGTGCATTTAAGTTACACAAGGGTAGGCCTAGGTTAGACGTTAGGCAGTTCTTCTTTTCCCAGTGGATAATAGACCTGTGGAACAAGTTGCCGGCTCGTGTGGTGAGTGCTGCCTCTCTGCATACCTTCAAAAGAGAGCTTGGCCAGTTCCTGGCTGGGGTGGAGGTCACGGCATACAAAAGGTAGGTGAAATACCAGGTAATATGCTCAATGTGGTCTCCAACCTTGGGTTTTTATCTCTTTTTTTGCCTCTCAGGAGATTACATGGCTGATGGTGGGTAGGGAGTGTCTAATCATTAATGCTTCAGGCATCACGACTGTGTGGGATGGGCTTGATCGACCAGATGGTCTTTTCCTGTCCGACATTTTTGTATGCTTGTGTTTTCAGAATGGATCGGGGGCGGGGGGGATGGGGTTCATTGTGCGGAGGGGTGCGGAGGGACACTGAGTGTTCTTGATGCCCTGGGCTGTAGGAATTCATAATCTAAGCTCTGGGGTTTTGGGAGAGTCTCACGGGAGGAAAAGGGGAGGGGGGGAGGAGGCCACGACTTTCCCTGTGGGGCCCGAAAGAGCAGATCTGCTCCTCCTGGCCCCGTAAAGGAATCTCTTGGACTTACCCAGGGGGCCTCTTCGTCCTTCCCACCAGCTGCCGACCTGCTTCAGCCTGGCCAGAAATCCACGGTGGCTTCCTAGCTCAGGTCCAGGTCAAAATACCACCATGGTCCAACGGATGGAAAAGGGCCCCGATTTGCAAAAATTAACGAGGCTCCCACCTGCTTTAGGCGGGCACCTCATCTGCCTGCAGGACCTTGCAGGTTAACACCAGAGACGACGGGAAACAATTGACTTCCGAGCGGGTAAATAACCTGCTTGTTTTTGAGTGCCCACCCGTCTGCTTTCCGCTGAGCGGGTATGGTTCAAATCTCCCGGACCCCCTTAGTTTTCCTCTTTTCAGGAGCTGACAAACCTGCTGTGTATCATCTGTCTATATGTTTGCCAAAAGAGGGAGCTGTCTGTACGGTAATGAGCATTCATGTACAAGTCTTGCTCTCGGCTTCTCACTGTAACAGAATGATTACTGGAGGGCTCAGGGTTAATCATACAGAAAAACAACAACAACTTCTATTTATGGAGCGCCTTTAAGTAAAATGTCCCAAGGCGCTTCACAGGAGGGTTATCAAACAAAATTTGACACTGAGCCACATAAGGAGATATTAGGGCAGGTGACCAAAAGCTTGGTCAAAGAGGTAGGTTTTAATGAGCGTCTTAAAAGAGGAGAGAGAGGCGGAGGCAGAGAGGTTTAGGGAGGGAATTGCAGAGCTTAGGGGGTAGACAGCTGAAGGCACGGCCGCCAATCGTGCAAGAGGCCAGAATTGGAGGAGCGCAGAGATCTCGGAGGGTTGATGGGCTGCAGTAGGATACAGAGATAGGGAGGGGCGATGCCTTAGAGGGATTTGAAAACAAGGATGAGAATTTTAGAATCGAGCTGTTGCCGATGTAGGTCAGCGAGGATGAATGGGAGCATTGTCATCTACTAAAGTGTGTTTAACAAGACACATCAACGGGCTTGTAAATAGAGACTCATAATTATGCTGACATTTGTCATGTTGAAACATCTCAAAACAATTCAGACAACAAACATGAAGTACAGTGACTGTTGTTATCTAGGTGAATGTGGCAGCCATTCCGCCAACTACAAACATCAGTGAGCTGACTGACCATTGAATCTGTTTTTGGAGGTAATAGTTGAGGGAGGAATGTGTTCAGGACACCCTACTCTTCCAAAGGATCATTAACATCCACTAGAACAGGCAGTCAAGGCCTTGGTGTAACATCTCAGTTAAAGTGTATGAGTAACTCGAGACATGGCATGTGGTAAGTGTAGCATGCCTGGGAGGAATAGGTGACTTTGGACCTATGATTCCCAAAGCTCTCCACCACAGGGGTTTTCCTTGTGGCTTTTCTGGGTCTGTTGTAGACTAATTGATAGAGATTGATGGCCATGATTAGTCAACAACTCCATTATCGTTACCATGCGACTACCAGGATGGTAGAAGGTGAACCAGATGGATCTAGGTCTTTTTTCATCTAGCAATTCATATGTTCCTATGATGGCACCCTGACAATGTAGTACTCTCTCAGTATTGTACTGAAGTGACTGCTTAGATCATGTATTCTAACCCGGGTATCGGGGTTTGAACTAACACCTTCTGAACCAGAGGGGAGCATGCTACTAATGGAGCTACTTTGGCACACTGCAATGCTGGGAAATGTGAAGGATAATTTTGCAAGGCTCCACAATACTGGTGCAGCCTCGCACTGTGCTGCATGGGCCATGAGATTGAGCATAACACCTCACAATTTGGGGGAGCAAATGAGGTTGCACCGAAGGCTCATGCAAATCTCATTCTTAAAATCAGGTCCTGTTCTGAATCTCCTGATTTTGGCCAATTATCCTGCCACAGCTTGTATCTCACTTATATAAAATGGGCACAAGAAGTGTCCTAGGATCTGGCCTGCTCAAGTAGACTTCTTAATGAGCGATGACAATTTAAGTTGCTGGTTGGTATGTATTTCTTGCCTTTTAATTACATTAAGTTAGTTTGGCAATTTTTAGGGTTTTGTTCCTGCCAATACTTTCCTTCATAAGATCTTAGGAATATTGGTACAGGAGTAGGCCCAACCCCTCGAGCCTATTCAATTAGATCATGGCAGATCTGTATCTTAACTCCACCTACTCGCCTTGGTTCCATCACCCTTGGATCCAGATTTCCACCACCCTTTGTGTGAAGACGTACTTCCTGACATCACCCCTGAACAGCGTAGCTCTTATTTTAAGGTTATGCCTCCTTGTTCTGGACTCCCCCACCAGAAGAAATAGTTTCTCTCTATCTAACCTCTGAAATCATTATTTTTAGTTGCCGCTGGCATTTTAATCACGACGCACAGGGTGGTGACAATTATTCTTCCTTCGGGCCTGCCGACCTTTGTCAGTGCTGCCCTGAACCAGTGATAAATAGGTCCGCGGGAGTATGTCAGAGATGAATCTCCTGCTGAATTTCCATCTGTTCCTTTGGAGAATGGCTGTCCATTGCTTGGTGCCTCTTCACAGTGATGCTGCTGAGATTGGAAGCTTGGTTTATTTGTAGATAAAACATAATTCTATGTCACAAAGTGTTGTTCCTTTAAAAAGCTGTGCTCCCACACAACCCATGAAGGCTCCAGTGATATTATAGAGATACATTAACCTCTAAGTATTTTCTGTTAAGACTTGGTAAGTTCTATACCTAAAGTGCGTGGCGCAGAAGGTATTATTCAAACACATATTAGTGGTTCAGCTATCTTTTTATAAAGGTGATCTTCTGAGCATGCTGCTTACTCTGGAGCTGGCAGTGTTGTGTCTAATCTGAGAGTAATTGTTGGTGAACGGGGGGGAAGGTAATGTTAACCTAACCCACCTGGTAAGAAACTAACAGGAAGTCGATTGAATGTAAAATGGGGCAGGGTTTAAAACAGGAGGCCGATCCAATCCTGTTGGTTTCCTGTCGGGCGGGTTAAATTAAAATGACTTCCCGGGTGTCTGATATTGAAGACTATTCCCAAACACTGGCATTTCTCACAATAATGTAAATTGAAAAATGATTTATTTTTATGACCTCCTGAACAGTAGAGATTATGAGCTGTGGGCTGTAGATGAGATGGTAACAAAAGGCAGAAGTGATGGTGATGGTGTGTTCCATCACACAAGGCCAAGAGTCTTCAGCTCCTAGGAGTACAATATAGAATTAGTGTAACAGTAAATTACCAGGAAATATACACTAAAAATCAGTAAACCGCAGATGAATAATTCGTATAGTACCACCGAAAGAAAGAACTTGCATTTATACTGCGCCTTTCATGACCTCAGGAAGTCCCAAAGCTCTTTACAGCCAATTAAGTACTTTTGAAATGTAATCGCTGTTGTAGTCTAGAAAATACTGCAGCCAATTTGTGCACAGCAAGGTTCCACAAACAGCAATGAGATAATGTGCAGATAAATCTATTTTTTTAGTAAATGTTGGTTGAGGGATAAATATTGGTCGGGATGCTGGGGAGAACTCCCCTGCTCTTATCAAGTACTCTGCTCATAGCAGCAACAATTCTGATCCAAAACACACCACCTCAAACTTATAGCTGTCCGATAGGTGACTGCGCTCTTTTCTCCAGACACTTTTCCTCCATCTCGAGCATTCTTGTCTTTCTCTTTTACTTTGTCAATTACTTTTTAGACATTGCTTCTCTGAACTTTCCTCCCTTGTTCCTCCTAACCTGCAAATATGCCACCCTACCTCCCTCTCCCTGTGCCCTCACGGTGCTGAAATCCAGGCTTATTGTATTGTCTGCAACTCTAGCTCATTCTTTCCAAAGACCTCAATATTTTGGAACTCCTCACCTCCCTTAGTCTTCCCTTCCTCCTCAAACTGCAGGATTTGAATACTTAAGCATACCATCATTTGATGTCCTGATTTACATCATCTGCTCTCGATTCTTTTCAACCTTGGTTGTGTCCTGCATTATGACCCTTATTCCTTCACCTAGGTTTCTCAACAAAAAAAAACCCTCCATGTTATCTTTTGCTTTATTTACCATTTGAAAAATGTCATATACAACTTTCTTAAGATCACAACTTTATGACCTAAACAAAAAAGTTAACAAAAAGTAGGAATAAAGTTATCAAACAACTTGAAACGATGTATATTGTGATTCCACCAGTATCATCAATTAAATTATGCTCACATCCAAAAATGTTGCAGTCCATCAGTACAGTTTTAGTATCAAGCACACAGTGTGAAGGACATTGTCATACTGAACACCATTCACTCCAGATCCCAATTTCAACTCCTTTAGCCTCATAAAGATTACAAGCAGTTAAAATAGTCACTACTTGTGAGTAAGTTCATTGCTGTAATTTGATCTTGGGATTCATATAGGAACATAGGAACAGGAGTAGGCCATTCAGCCCCTCGTGCCTGCTCCGCCATTTGATAAGATCATGGCTGATCTGTGATATAACTCCATATACCTGCCTTTGGCCCATATCCCTTAATACCTTTGGTTGCCAAAAAGCTATCTATCTCAGATTTAAATTTAGCAATTGAGCTAGTATCAATTGTCGTTTGTGGAAGAGAGTTCCAAACTTCTACAACCCTTTGTGTGTAGAAATGTTTTCTAATCTCGCTCCTGAAAGGTCAGGCTCTAATTTTTAGACTGTGCCCCCTACTCCTAAAATCCCCAACCAGCGGAAATAGTTTCTCTCTATCCACCCTATCTGTTCCCCTTAATATCTTATAAACTTTGATCAGATCACCCCTTAACCTTCGAAACTCCAGAGAATACAACCCCATATGGCATAGTAAAGGAATGGTTGATCACCGATAACATTCTGGTGTTGTTGCAATGAAAGACCTGTCGTTTGATGTGTGTCATGGTTATGGCAGGTGTAAATTGTAGTAATGACAGATACCAAACTGTGTCAAATGCATTGCTTGCAGCGATAACAACAATTCCCATTGACTGGGATAAGCAACCAAATGAAGCAAGTGCACTTGTCAGTCTTCAACACATTGCTTCTAACTCATTCAAGTGTTGGTTTCCTTACTAATAAATAAAGGTAGTTTGGAAAATGTTAACTCCCACGCACATGCTTTCTGAATAACTGATAATAGTACCTTCCATTGGAGATTAGAACTACCACTGAATTGCGATTCCAATGATTCGGAAAACGTGGACTCCTGAACACTGGCCAGCGACATCAAGTGTGGTCACCAGGTGAGCCGAGGATTGGTACCTTCCACAGTTGAATAGCCTGCAGCCATTCACTACCCAGTGAATAATGACCACTTGCATGTGGTAGCTGAGGGTGACTTACACCCATGGTGTCATGCTTCAGGGAGAGGGTCAATGAGGAGAAGGAAAAGAATAAATGAAAAACATAAAATTAACCACTCACGCATATGTTTTTTGCTATATTTCAATACTCTTCAATACATTTTTAAAATTATATTTTAGGTTGTGCTTTTCTTGTGTTTGTCATTGTGAGGGTTTGGAGGACAGAACATTTTTTCACTTCAAACACCAAACATGTCACTATTCACATGTCAGATATAGCAAAAGCCAGATTTCAGACTAAAGTTCCTTCTATGCTGTCTCATCAATGCATCTTTACCTCATATGCCCTCAAACTTCTATACTATTGAGTTGTGAATACAGTTCAGCACACTATTTAGTTTGTTGATTGTTGCGTGCAGTGACTGGACATGGTAATTGTTGAGTGTATTATGACCCTAACCAGTTTGACACAATTCATTGAGTGAGTACGTCCATCAATTTTTGTTCCAGAATTTGACACCTGTATTAATCTGTATTAAATGTTATTTGCCATAGTTCTACCCATTTGCAAATTTTGTCGAGAATCTTCTGTAATTCCTTGGTTGTTTCATCCGACTCAATTAAGCTCCTAATAAATGCTCTAAGAACTCTGCATTCTTCTAATTCTGACCTTTTGTGCATCCCTGATTTCCTTTGCCCCACCATTAATGGCCGTGCCTTCAGCCGTCTAGGCACTAAGCTCTGGAATTCCCTCCCTAAACCTCCCCGCCTTTCCACCCCTCTATCCTCCTTTAAGACGCTCCTTAAAACCCACCACTTCGGCCAAGCTTTTGGTCACCTGTCCTAATATCTCCTAATGTGGTTCGGTGTCAAATTTTGTTTGATAACGCATCTGTGATGTGCCTTGGGACATCCTATTTTTCTTTTATTCATTCATGGGATGTGGGCGTCACTGACAAGGCCAGCATTTATTACCCATCCCTAATTGCCCTTATGTTATGCTAAAGTCGCTACAAAAATGCAGGTTGTTGTCATTTGGTGTCTGTGAATTTGACCAATTTGCATTGTGTTTCTGTGGATTATAACAGCAGGGAATTCAGCAGCAATCCCTGGGACAATCCACTCATTCCATCTTTCCTGCCCCAGTTTACTCTTCTAACTAGTACAACTTGCTTCCTCACTTTCAACCAATTCCTTACTTACTTCCAAGTTTTACCTAGGATACTCTTGCCTTAAGCTTGTGAAGCAACTTTTCATGCAGAACTTTTTCAAAGGTTTCCTGGAAGCCCAAGTACATTACATCATGGGGCTTTCCATGTCCATTTGGGATGGCACATCCTGAAAAAAGTCAAGGAGTTTGGTCAGACAGAATCTGGCTTTTCTGAAAGTATGTTGGCTGTAATTTACTTGTTTATTTTCATGTAAATAATCATCAAGTTGGCTCCTAATGATCAATTCCATTATTTTGCCACTTATTGAAGTCAGACTAATGGATCTTAGTTACCTGAGTTTGCTTTATCACCAACCATTTTCTTGAAATCTCAATTGTACTAGCTTGGGACCCTTTTCCCTCTTTACCACCTCATTCCCTATTTTGATGTCTAATTCCCTCTCCCACTCTCACTCCTTCCTTCAATTTCTCTCACTTCTCTCTATTATTTGGAGGAGAGGACCGAGTGTAACATATCAAAGTTTGCAGATGATACAAAGATGGGAGGGAAAGTAGAGAGTGAGGAGGGCATAAAAAACCTACAGGGGGATATAGACAGGCTGGGTGAGTGGGCGGAGATTTGGCAGATGCAATACAATATTGGAAAATGTGAGGTTATGCACTTTGGCAGGAAAAATCAGAGAGCAAGTTATTATCTTAATGGCGTGAAACTGGAAAGTACTGCAGTACAAAAGGATCTGGGGGTCCTAGTGCAAGAAAATCAAAAAGTTAGTATGCAGGTGCAGCAGGTGATCAAGAAGGCCAACGGAATGTTGGCTTTTATTGCTAGGGGGATAGAATATAAAAACAGGGAGGTATTGCTGCAGTTATGTAAGGTATTGGTGAGACCGCACCTGGAATACTGCATACAGTTTTGGTGTCCATACTTAAGAAAAGACATACTTGCTCTCGAGGCAGTACAAAGAAGGTTCACTCGGTTAATCCCGGGGATGAGGAGGCAGACATATGAGGAGAGGTTGAGTAGATTGGGACTCTACTCATTGGAGTTCAGAAGAATGAGAGGCGATCTTATTGGAACATATAAGATTGTGAAGGGGCTTGATCGGGTGGATGCGGTAAGGATGTTCCCAAGGATGGGTGAAACTAGAACTAAGGGGCATAATCTTAGAATAAGGGGCTGCTCTTTCAAAACTGAGATGAGGAGAAACTTCTTCACTTAGAGGGTAGTAGGTCTGTGGAATTTGCTGCCCCAGGAAGCTGTGGAAGCTACATCATTAAATAAATTTAAAACAGAAATAGACAGTTTCCTAGAAGTAAAGGGAATTAGGGGTTACGGGGAGCGGGCAGGAAATTGGACATGAATTTAGATTTGAGGTTAGGATCAGATCAGCCATGATCTTATTGAATGGCGGAGCAGGCTCGAGGGGTTGATTGGCCTACTCCTGCTCCTATTTCTTATGTTCTTATGTTCTTATTATTCCCTTCCTCCCTGTCTTTCTCTGATTTTCTCCTCATTCCCCACATTCTCTCTCATTATTCCTCCAGTTCACTCGTTACCTTCTCTCTTCATTTTCTCCCGCTCTCTTTTTCATTGCCTCTTCCCATTCTCCCTCCGCCCCCTGTCTCACAGCTACTGGTGGAGGCTCTTTATTCCATTAATCGCGAGCAGACCCTCCACCCAGGTGACACCTTTTCTGTGGCAGATTTGTCCTTATGGTAGTGGTGATGCTGCTCCCTCTTTATTCCTTTGTCGGACTCTTACGCCACTTTATTGGTTGGGACGATTGTGCAGGACAGGAATTGCCACCCAATATGGTGCCACTAAATTAATTAGTTTACGTTGTGATTAGTCCAAAAAATATTGTTTAGTCAAGTCAGGATGGAAGGAAGGCTGCCTGTTTTATTGGCAGTAAATTGACATCTCTGACATCGAGATTCAATATGTGGGTTTCTGCAAAGGGCTATATGTCAGTAGAACATGCTTGTGGCTCAGGAGAAGCTAGTAGGCCAGTCCCATGCTAATATTTTGGGTGGGATTCTTTAAATCGATCTGCCCCTTTCCGATGTTGGTTGGCCTGTTGTGCATTCCCAACACTTCAGTGGGTTTTTTTTTAGGCTTGCAGTATTTGTGGTTTTCCCTTTTATCTTTAAAAGATGCCATTATATTTTTCAAATCAGACTTTGAGTAATTTCATATTCTGTAACATTGCCAAATGTCCACAACCCATAAGATTAGGAGTGAATTCCTTGACGTATTCACTTCACCGAGGGAAGTGGCTATTCACTTCTCCCTAAAATTTCTTAGATGCCTCTGAATGGATTGAGCCTATAGTTAGCTGACTCTTGGGTGTTGACTTTTGCAATACTGTGGGACAGCTGGTCCAAGTCTGTCCCTGCAATTCAATTCTCAAATTAAACAAACATCTTAAGAATATTGTGAGTGCCAATATTTAGAAAGTGTGCAGCTGTTCCACCTGGCTCAATAGATTTGTTGACTTTGATGCTGGTATTTAATCCATTAATGTGAATGGTCAAATGTGTGCGCTCGAGATTCTGTCAAGCATCAGTGCTGCAGTTTACTTTTGAGAAGAAATGGCCTTTAGGGATCAAGTCTGTTTTTTCAAGCCGTGATAAATGATAATTTCTACAAGCGGTTAGTCTCTACTTAATAGTTTGTTTGATGGCTGCATTTCCGATTTGATGGAAGTTATTACATTCTTTCCGGACAGATTGCCCCCTCTTCCTTTATCTTACCATTCTATACAGGAGGAACTTAAGACAATTTCCTTCACACAAAGAGTGATCAGCACATGGAAAAACTTCAAGGTTGAGCGTCGGAGGCCTAAACCTTGGACTCATTTAACAAAAAAGATGGCTGCTGTTGAGGCTTTTTCTAGATCGAAGAGTTAGGATGGGCCAAATATCCTTCCTGATCCAAATCTAACATCACCTGTGAACTAAACTATACATGGGTGGCTTAGTTATAGGAAGAAATATGGCAATAGGAACAGAAAATTCTCATTGCTCCTATATATCTAATTTTCCCTACATAGGAACATAAGAACAGGAGTAGGCCATTCAGCCCCTTGAACTTGTTCCGCCATTCAATTGGATCATGGCTGATCTGTATCTTAACTCCGTCTACCCACCTTAGTTCCATAACCCTTAATACCCTTGCCTAACAAAAATCTATCAATTTCAGTTTTGAAATTTTGAATTGATCTAACCTTTTTTGGGGAAGAGAGTTTCAGATTTCCACTCCCCTTTATGTGAAGAAATGCTTCCTGACATCAACCCTGAACGGCCTAGCTCTAATTTTAAGGTTATGCTCCCTTGTTCTGGACTCTCCCACCAGAGGAAATAATTTCTCTCTATCTACCCTTTCAAATCCTTTAATCATCTTAAACACTTGAATTATATCACCCCTTAATCTTCTATATTCAAGGGAATGCAAGCCAAGTCTATGCAACCTGTCCTCATAATTTAACCCTTTTAGCCCCAGTATCATTCTGGTGAATTTGCATTGCACCCTTTCCAAGGCCAATATAACTTTCCTGAGGTGCGGTGCCCAGAACTGAATGCAGTACTCCAGACGGGGTCTCACCAGAGTTCTGTACAGCTGTACCTCCAATTCGTCCTCTGCTTTCATTCCCCCACTTGTACACGTGTTGGGTATGGTCTATTTGCACCATTGGCCCTCTGTTACCTTAGCTAACTGGCCTTTCTTCATGTATTAAGCTGGAAAATCAGTGTGGAAATTTAGGTTGGCAGGCCAGTTGGCTGTGGAGCCTGTCGCAGCCAACTGAGTAGCGCAAACACACACTTCTAGCAGGTGACGATAATGGGCAGTGAACTCTGATCGATTTTGCCCCTTACTAGCCTGGCACTGCCGAAGCCAGTTGTGATAATCCTCCCATCCCAATGCCCAAGCTGTAATTGGTAACTGAGCAAAGTTTAGGGATTAAATGTAGGACTTACCTGGGGGTGAAATTCCTCCTGCCAATAATTTTATCAAGAATTTTGTATAATGCAAAAGAGGATGCTTTTGATAAAATTATCAATGTAAAAAAAATGTTCCCCTCCCACCAGGCAGTAGGTTCAGTTGCATACTTTGTATTTACCACTGATTCTTGGGGAGTGCTTAATTCTCCTGAATGCAACCCAAATAATTTGGCTCATAGACCTTGTGGCAACCTTACTGCAGCAATTCTTAATTTCTGACCTTTTACTTGGTAAAGCTAGAAATTAATAATATTGTTTTGCGTGTTTCTGAATAATATGGAAGGTTGGTGTTGTTTGGTGTCTTGATCTAGTTTTCTAATCGACTGCTTTGAACAGTAATTTCAAATCCAGTACCTGAACAGACATGAGAATGGATGTGCAATTAGGAAGATACCAGAATGTACATTAATTAGACCAATCTAGTTATCTGTGTTGCTTCCATAATGAGCTTCACGGAATTATTCAGTTCATTGGAAATCATAATAAAAATTGATTTTAAAGTCTGTGCCTTCCCTGTATAATTTGATTAACACCGACTTGCTGGCATTGATAGCTTTCTCATTAAAATAAAATTTAACAGGTATGATGACCCTTTTTTCATGTGTGTCAAACAGATCTGAGAAATGCAAAGCAGGTCAAATAGCATCTGACAGAGAAAGAAAGGTTAATGTTCTGGATGTCAACTTTTGGATCTAGAGGACAAGCAAACTGCTTTTCAAAAAGACAGACAAAATGGAAAAGGAGTGGGGGGGGGGCGGTGGGGGAGTAGCCCTGATAATAAAGGATGACATAAGGACAGTGGTGAGAAAGGATCTTGGCTCAGAAGATCAGGACATAGAATCAGTATGGGTGGAAATAAGAAATAACAAGGGGCAGAAAACACTGGTGGGAGTAGTTCCTAGGACTCCTAACAGTAGTTATAATGTTGGACAGGGTATTAATCAAGAAATAAAAGGAGCTTGTAACAAAGGTAATGCAATAACTTTAATCTTCATATAGACTGGGCAAATCAAGTTGGCAAAGGTAGTTTGGAGGATGACTTCATGGAATGCATTCAAGACAGTTTCCTAGGACAAAATGTCGTGGAACCAACCAGGGAACAGGCTATTTTAGATCTCGTCTTGTGTAATTAGACAGGATTAGTTAGTAATCTGATAGTAAGGGATCCTCTGGAGAAGAGTGATCATAATATGATAGAATTTCATATTGAGTTTGAGAGTGAAGTACTTAAGTCCGAAACTAGAGTCTTAAACTTAAACAATGCCAATTACCTAGGTATGAGGAGCGAGTTGGCTAAGGTAGATTGGAAAATTAGATTAAATGATATGACAGTAGATAAGCAATGGCGAACATTTAAAGAAATATTTTATGATTCGTAGCGAATATACATTCCATTGAGAAATCAAAACTCCACGGGACAAGTGATCCATCCGTGGCTAACTAAAGAAGTTAAGGATAGTATTAGATTAAAAGAAGAGGTTTATAATGTTGCCAAGAAGAATAGTAAGCCAAATGATTGGGAGAGTTTTAGAAACCAGCAAAGGATGACCAAAAAATTGATAATGAGGGAGAAAACAGAATATGAGGATAAACTAACAAGAAATATGAAAAGATTGTAAGAGATTCTATAAGTAGCGAAAGTAAACCTGAGTCCCTTAGAGGTTGAGACAGGGGAAATTATAATGGGGAATAAGGAAATGGCAGAGATGTTAAACAAATATTTTGTATCTATCTTCATGGTAGAAGATACAAAAAAATATCAGAAATAGTGGGGAACCAAAGGTCCAATGAGGAACTTAAAGTAATTAATATTAGTAAAGAAAAGGTACTGGAGAAATTAATGGGACTAAAAGCTGACAAATCCCCTGGACCTGATGGCCTACATCCTAGGGTTCTAAAAGAGGTAGCTGCAGAGATAGTGGATGCATTGGTTGTGATCTTTCAAAATTCCCTAGATTGCAGAACGGTCCCAATGGATTAGAAGGTAGCAAATGTAATTCTGCTATTCAAGAAAGGAGGGAAGAGAGAAAACAGGGAACTACAGGCCAGTTAGCCTGACATCAGTCATCGGGAAAATGCTGGAATCCATTATTAAGGATATAGTAACAGGGCACTTAGAACATTATAATATGATTAGGCAGAGCCAACATGTTTTTATGAAAGGAAAATCATGTTTGACAAATCTACTAGAGGTTTGTTGAGGATGTAACTAGCAGGGTAAATAAAGGGGAACCAGTGGATGTCGTATATTTGGATTTGCAAGAGGCATTCGATAAGATGCCACATGAAAGGTTGTTACACAAGATAAGAGTTCATGGGATTGGGGGTAATATATTAGCATGGATAGAGGACTTATTAATGGACAGAAAATAGAGAGTAGGAATAAATGAGTCATTTTCAGGTTGGCAGGCTGTTACTAGTGGGGTGCTGCAAGGATCAGTGATTGGGCCTCAGCTATTTACAATCTATATTAATGACATAGAAGAAGGGACTGAGTGTAATGTGTCCAAGTTTGCTGATGATACAAAGCCAGGTGGGAAAGTAAGGTGTGAGGTGGACACAAAGTGTCTGGAAAGGGTATAGGCAGGTTAAGTAAGTGGGCAAGAACATGGCAAATGGAGTATAATGTGGGGAAATGGGAGGTTATTCACTTTGGTAGGAAGAATAGAAAAACAGAATATTTTTTAAATGATGAGAATCTATTAAATGTTGGTGTTAAGAGAGATTTGGATGTCCTTATACATGAAACATAAAAAGTTAGCATGCAAGTACAGCAAGCAATTAGGAAGCCAAATGGTATGTTGGCCTTTACTGCAAGGGGGTTGGAGTACAACAGTAAGGAAGGCTTGCTGCAATTGTACAGGGCTTTGGTGAGACCTCACCTGGAGTACTATGTACAGTTTTGATCTCCTTACCTAAGGAAGGATATACCTGCCTTAGAGGTGGTGCAACGAAGGTTCACTAGATTGATTCCTGGGATGTGAGGGTTATCCTATGAGGAGAGATTGAGTAGAATGTTATAAATTGGATGACCAAGTATTGAAGGATAGAAGACTAGAGCCAGGACTCCAGTTGCTTCCAAGCCTTTATTCACAGAGATCCCGCTTACACACACACCACACCCTAAATAAGATCTCATATAAAGAAGATGCAATAGAGTCCCCAATTGACAAACACCACCACAATTAACATAGAATGAGCTTATACTCTCTGGAGTTTAGAAGAATGAGAGGTAATCTCATTGAAACATATAATATTCTGAGTGGGCTTGACAGGGTAGATGCTGAGAGGCTGTTTCCCCTGGCTGGAGAGTCTAGAACTAGGGGGCATAGTCTCAGGATAAGGGGTTGGCCTTTTAAAACTGAGATGAGGTGAAATTTCTTCACTCAGAGGGTTGTGAATCTTTGGAATTCTCTACCCCAGGAGGCAGTGGATGCTCAGTTGTTGAGTACATTCAAGACTGGGATCGATAGATTTTTGGACTCTCAGGGAATCAAGGGATTTGGGGATCAGGCGGGAAAGTGAGGTCGAAGATCAGCTATTGAATGGCGGAGCAGGCTCGAGGTGCCGTATGGCCTACTTCTGCTCCTATTTCTTATGTTCTTATTGTTCTTATGCTTATCCAATTTATCTTGTTCCTCTTTTTTTCACTAATCTGTCTAAAAGGCTTTATCAGGCCAATTTTTCCAAGAACTTTGACTTAACACTGAAGTTGCAGTCCCTTTTTCAAGAATGTGAATTTTTATTCAGACCTTTGGATAATAGTACAATGCTCTTGATTAATGTTCAAGTTAATTCAGCTGATTCTATAGAATAATACTCCACGAGGGTGAATGTGAGAAATGTGGGCATTTCTGTCTTTACTTTGTGTGGTTTAAAATAGAGGTTGCCCCTCCCTTCAATGAGGTTCAAATGGAAGATAGCAGATAGTACATGGAAAAGGGACCTTATGCTGAGTGATCAATTCAGATAAGGTTGCTTCTAAGGTTGAAATAGCTTGTTTGGACTGTTAATGTATGCAGCTTAACAGATGGAGTTGTGGTTTTTAGTCATGCCCAGGTGTAAAGCCCAGACTAGGAGGAAATATGCGAAGGAAGCCGCAATGTCAAGTTACTACCTCCTCACTCACCAAGATGAAAAGACTGTTAACATCTCTCTTTACTTGTTTACTTCAAAAGAAATGGCTTCACATTAAAAAAAATGCCAAGGCACAAAACTGCAGTTCTGGCTGTTCACTTTCAGTTTTGTCACGAGGACAATGAGTTCCATGGGTGAATTGAAATTTATATAATCCACATGCAACATCTCATCTTGAAGGTCTATGAACAGGGAAACAACAACAACAACTTGCATTTATATAGCGCCTTTAACATAATAAAACATCCCAAGGCACGTCACAGGAACATAATCAGATAAAATTTGACACTGAGCCACATAAGGAGATATTAAGACAGGTGACCAAAAGCTTGGTCAAAGAGGTAGGTTTTAAAGAGCATCTTAAAGGTGGAGTGAGAGGTGGAGAGGTTTAGGGAGGGAATTCCAGACCTTAGGGCATAGACAGCTGAAGGCACGGCCGCCAATGGTGGGGCGAAGGAAATCGGGGATGCACAGAGGCCAGAATTAGAGGAACGGAAAGTTCTTGGAGGGTTGTGGGGCTGGAGGAGGTTACAGAGCTAGGGAGAGGCGAGGCCATGAGGGATTTGAAAACAAGGAAGAGAACCTAACTGTTCCATCCAAAGGAGTTGTTGGTTGCCAACAACCTGCAAGGAGATGCTTCCTGAAAAAGGGGATATTAACCCTTGTAGACTAATCGTTGCTGTGCTGTTTAAGTTTTGTGCAGCTTTGCTATGTATCTCCTCTCAGGTAGGAGACACTGAAAATAATGTTTATAGTTGTTCTGCAGGGGAACGGTTTATATTGAAAATACTTCCCCTATTACAATTCAGGCTTTCTCCCAACATTTCTGTTCATGTTTATTTCCTGTTTGTCATTTATGTATGTTTGTAAGTGAAGGCTGAGGGAAGCATGGTTTTCCAGCTTGGAAATCCTCCAAAATAATCAGTTAGAATGGAATCATATTTACCACTGGTCTCTGGCACATTTTTCCTTTCCACAATATTTTGGAAACAGGAGCTATCTTCTCTCCGGCAGTAGGCATTCTAAATGATTTTGCTTTACAGAATGCATCTATCATGGACTCTACCCAAACCATTTAATCTCCCGGGAAAAGATTGTGCAAAGTTTATTTTTCCATTCCTCCCCTTTCCCCACCTGCCTTCCAGGTAAATTGGGCAAAACTCTGCAATATCTACCTACCCTTACGTCACGCAGTTGTAACTTGAAAAGCCTAGGTGAAGTGTCAAGACCCTTAATTCAGGACACTACGAAGATTAAAAAGAGGTGAGATGAAGAGATAAATCAAGAGATAGTGGTTAGCTGATGTCAAGTTTGGGATTTAAAAGCCTATGGATTGTAGGAGGAAGGGAACATTCAACATCCCAGTCCAGTTGCTTTCCTTGCCATAACATTTCCAACTTCCCGGTAGCTCATGAGACATTGACCCTGATATTTACGGGGAGGTTTGGAAGGTGTGGGGGAGGCCAAAAACGGCCGAAGAACCCGGCAAGGACGGAGATGCGGAAGTCCTGCTGAACTTAACGGCAGGACCTCATTATCATTTTTTCATCCGTTTCCCACCCAGCAGCCGGCCAAATGGACAACCTGGCCAGGAGGGAAAACTAGCGGCAAGAGACCGCAGCCAGGGACCTTTGGGAACGGTACATGGCAATCGTGAGGGGGGAAGGTTGGCCATCATGGCAGTGGTGGAGGGGTTGGGGGAAGTGGGACATCGGGGCTGGAGAGCAGGGAGGTCGGCGATCGGGAGTGGGAAGAGAAAGGGCACGACCCACAGAAGGAAGGCCGAAGGCATCCTTGAGAGGCCTGGGGGAAGCACTCCTCCCTTTCATTGCTGGTTTCCCAATCCGTGGGAAACCCAGTGAATTTTAAGTCGGGCTTCCAATTGCACTGTGGGAGCCCGATTTAAATACGTTAATAAAGTGTCTCGGACGCCATGAAACCCACCACCGTAAAAACAGCAACGGGCATGTGCACGGCTGGTTAGGGTCGCGTTCCGCACATTTGATGGTTTAACACCCACCCCCACCAACCCGACCCTCTCCCGCCTGTCGTTGGCGCGGGGGGAGGTGGTTAATATCGAGGTCATTATGTTTCACACGGCATCTGTACAATCTGTACTTATCTTTATGAACTCAATCCTGTTTAGGAAAGCGAAAGGTTTACAACAAGAACAAGAACATTTCTACACAAACGGGGAAAAAAATTCACCAAGTGCTAGATTGCATTTTGATTGAAAAAGAAAGCCATGCATTCATATAGCACATCACCACATCGCTCAGAAGCAGCTCAAAGTGCTTCACACACAATGAACTACTTTGAAATGCAGTGATTGTTGCTATGAAGGCAAATGTGGCAACTACTTTGCATACAGCAAGATCCTATAGGTGGTGTCCTGCACTGTGGGACTTGGCGTTTCACCCAGGTTTCTCAACTTAAGACTGTAAGATTTAAAGGTAGATTGATATACCACAGTTTTGCATGATTTACCTGCAGTGAGAAAAATGACCAGTAATCCCTTTCTGGTGATGTTGGTTAGAGAAGAATGCTGGTCTTAATATCCTTGTTTTTCTTCAAATAGTGCTGTGGGAGTTTTGCTATCGACTGGATCAGAAAGCCAGGGCCCGGGAGTTGTGGCACAGATCAGCTATAATCTAATGGAATGGTGGACCAGGCTCAAAGTGCTGAATGGCCTACACCTGCTCCGATGATAATGTTTATTCCAAAGGACTATGCAGCAATGTAGCATTCCTTCATTACTGCACTGGAAATAAGCTCAAGGCATGGCAGTGGGTTTGAATTGACAACTTCTATGGCAAAAGCTGGCATGACCTGAGATAATGGGAAGAAAACTTAATGTTTTTATAAAAACAGATTTGTATTTTGGACTGTGGAGACATGAAAATGACCCTGTGCAATGTGGGAAATGGGCACTTCATTTTTATCACTGCCAGAGATAGACATCTCATTTAAGTTTATTTTGCTAGAATATTATTACAGAAGGAGAGGAGTAATTTAGACTGGAGGTATTCCTACCCTGTGTATTATTTTTTTTAAATAAAAACAGAAAATGCCAGAAACAACACATCTTGCCCATCATACCCAGTCATGCCATCTTTCATTTCTGCACTCTCAGGTACTTTGCAATCCAAATCTCTACCCCTACCCTTCACTATTCCTCTACCTTCCTATTCTCCTGCCGCTGTCACAGGCTTGGCTCCCTCTTGGATAAGACCACAGCTTTCTTCTGTGCCTCTCTCGGCATTCTCCGAAGGGCCCATCAAGACATGCGTTGCTGCCTCCTTACTGGCATCACCCCCATCCTCCTCTCTCACCGACTTTCCTACCCAGCGCACCTAGAGCGGGCTAATCTTGCCAACATTCTTCCTGTTTCGCTCATTCCTCCCACTGCTGACCTCTGGGACCCTGCCAGCGGATCAACAATCACCGCCTCTCTCTCCGCGCCTCCATTCAGAATGTCCGTTCACTTGCAAACAAGGCCCTTGCCTTCCATGACTTTATTGTGGATGATTATATTGACAGCGTAGTCATGACTGAAACCTTGGGTCACAGGTGATGACACCTTGCCTCAAAATGAAGCCTCCTCACCTGACTATACCTTCCACTACCTGCCCCGCCCAATCTGCCATGGTGACGGTGTGGCCCCTATCGCCAATTCTCACCTTGGTCTCTCCCTCTACTCCTCTGGCACCTACTCTTCCTTTGAGCACCTCAGCTTGTTCCACCCCTCTTGCCTCTCTTTTCATAGCCTTGTACTCTACACCCACCCAAGTACCACCCCAAATGTCTCACCGAGGTATCCTCACTCCTTTCCACCCTCAGCCTCTGCACTGAGCCACTCTTCATCCTCTGCACTGAGCCACTCCTCATCCTCGGAAACTTCAACCTCCATCTCAACTCACCTTACCCTCTCTCCTCTGAGTTCACTGCCCACCTGTCCTCCCTTAATCTCTCCCTCCATATCAACTTTCTTAGCCATATTCACATTGACCCCCTCGACCTTGCCATCTCAACTGGCCTCTGATCCCATTTCAATCACAGGCAAGGTCATCTTTGATCACTTCCTTTTATCTCTCATTGCTCACATCTCCTTCCCCCCTTCCAACCCCACTTCCCTCTCCAAAGTCCTTGAACGTGTTGTCACCTCCCAAATCCATGCCCATCTTTCGCCCAAGTCTATATTTGAACCGTTCTGATCAGCTTTCCACCCCGCTACAGCACTGAAACAACCCTAATCAAAGTCACAAATGACATCTTCAGTGACTGTGACCATGGTGCACTATCCCTCCTCTATTCAGCTTTTGACACGGTCGACCATGCCATCCTGTTCCATCGCCTCTCCTATGTTGTCCAGCTGAGTGGAACTGCTCTCGCCTGGTTCCACTCTTACCTATCCAGTCATAGACAGAGAATCTCCTGCAATGCATATCCAAGAGGGAGTCAAGCCTGTGATGGCGGCAGGAGAATAGGAAGGTAGAGGAATAGTGAAGGGTAGGGGTAGGGATTTGCATGGCAAAGTACCTGAGAAGAAATGAAAGATGGCATGACTGGGTATGATGGGCAAGGGGAGAAATTTTTTCAACCAGAGGGTGGTAGGGGATCTGGAACTCACTGCCTGAAAGGGTGGTAGAGGCAGACACCCTCATTTAAAAAGTACTTAGATGTGCACTTGAAGTGCCGTAACCTACGGGGCTATGAACCAAGTGCTGGAAAGTGGAACTAAGCTGGATAGCTCTTTATCGGCCGGCACGGACACCATGGGCCAAATGGCCTCCTTCTGTGCCGTAACTTTCTATGATTCTTTGATTCATCCCATCCCTGCACTGTCCCTCAAGGATCTATACTTGGCCCCTCTTATTTCTCATCTACAAGCAGCCCCTTCCGACATCATCCATAGATATGGGGGTAATTTTAAAACGGAGCCAGGAAGCGGGCGGGGGGTTCAAATTGAGGTTATGAAACCCATTAGTACGGGTTTCCCTGGACGTCCTTACGATTTTGACGTAAGGACGTCTTTTTATTTGTTGGTTTCCCGTCCAACTGACCGGATGATTGATAGGCTGGTCTCAGTCGGACAGGAGACCAGCCAGGGAGAGGACGTGTTCAGGCAAGTCTGCAGGTAAATCTTTGTTTGTGAGAATGGTGGGGGGGGGGGGGGCGCATGGGGGGCATGGGTGGGCACGGATGGGCATAGGTTGGCATGGAGTTGCAAGTCATGGGGGATGTGATCGTGGGATGTTGCGGGGGTCCGCGATCATTGAGGGGAAGAGTCGGGGGTGACAGGATCGGAGTGGGGGGGAGAATCGGAGTCAGGGGTGGGAGGATTGGAGTGGGGGGAAGGATTGGGGTTGGGGGATCAGGGTCAAGGGATCGGGGTCGGGTGTCTGAGGGGGAGGATCGGGGTTGGGGATCGGGGGATCGGGTTCGGGGGATCAGGATCGGTGGATCGGGGGCGGGGGTTCGGGGGCGGGGGTCGGAGGGGGGATCGGGGTCGGGCGAATGGGGGATTGGGGTAGGAGGATCGGGGGATCGGGGTTCGGGGGGGAGGGTCAGGGGTCGGGGTCGGGCTGTCCGCGATCAGGGGTCGGGAGTCCGCGATCGTTGTGTGGGCCTTCTGTTTTATGCGCCCTTTCACATGACGTAAAACAGAAGGTCAAGGAATCTCAGCCCCCCGGGGTTGAAATTGGGAATTGGTGAAATATGGAGGCCTGAAGCCTCCTTGAAATGTTTTAAGGCCCGACCCACCTCCTGGGAGCAGGTTGGTCGCACGCCCCGGTGAAAACCAGAAATTGGCAGGTTGGAGGCGGATCTGAAATGGTGGCAATTTTCATTCACCCCCCACCCCCAACCCACCCATTTTTTAATTTGAAAATTGAGCCTGTGATGTCAAGTTGGCAACACCCAGCTCTACCTCACTACCACTTTGTTTTGGCCCCTCCACTGCCTCTTTGTTGTCAGCCTGGTTGTCTGACATCTAGTCCTGGATGCATGCCTCCAACTCTGGCCTCTTACACCCCCACCACCATTGGCGGTCGTGCCTTCAGCTGTCTGGGCCCTAAGCTCTAGAATTCCCTCCTTAAACCTCTCCACCTCTCTCTTCTTCTTTAAGCCCCTCCTTAAAACCTACCTCTTTGACTAAGCTTTTAGTCATCCCTCCTATATTTCTCCTTCTTTGGCTATGTATCAATTTTTGTCTGATTACATTCCTGTGAATCTCCTTGCGACTTTTTCCAACATTAAAGAAGCTATATAAATGCAAGTTGTTGTTGTTATCAGTATCTGAAGAGAAAAGTATGGGTTAATGTTTTGAGCATAGATTCTTTGCCAGTTCCAATAAAAAATCTTTAGGCCAAAATATTAATCTGTTTTTTTCTCTTTTCAGTAGCTGATGAACCTGATGTGCTTTCAGCATTTTTAGTTTTTTTTCTTTTGTCTGTTATTCTCCTTTGAGTTTGATGGATGTACTTGAGATATCATTGCACCCAAATGAAAGAAACCAATAGGTTAAATGACCTCCACTGCTACAGTTAAATGGATACTGAGTATATAGCTTACATCAAAGTGATCTCTCGTACCTCTCAAATGTCCTGTTTTAATTGGGACAGCCCAACATTAAACAAGCGTCATTGAGAAAAGCAGCTGTAGTGCATAAAACTCACGTTAGCAAAAATCAGCTGAATTGTCAGTTCTACAGAAAGCTGCATTCCTGCTCCAAGCACTGACCCACATTCCAGCCTTTCAACACACTGTAGGTTGAGAAGTATGTTTCATACTGTGATAATCTTTTATGTACAATCTAAAAAAAACAGTTTTAGTACTCTCTGGCATTTCTGTGAAATCAGACATTCTCATTCATACCCACTAATTGGTATCATTCCCAGTCTGTGTTTATATTGCCTGTGCACTGCTGGTTTGTGCTCAGTGACTTAGGCTTTCCATAAGTGACCACTGGGATGTAGTCATGCAGAAAGCACATGAACATCAGTAAAGTTGTGAATATGATAGCATGAAAGGCACATGCGACACAACAGTAATATCTGACTTAAACTTCACAATCAGTCACATACTGATTTTTTTTATCTTCCAGCCAACAGTATCGCTCCATAGCCAGAATAGCAAGTTTGCTCAAATGCTGTGTTTTAAACTACTAAAACTGATACTAATCATACCTGTTGTATAAATAGAATACATATCAGGGACGGGAGGTTTACAGAAAATAAACCATTCATTTGACGTGCAATAGTTCACTCATTGCTGCAGCATTTGTGAGCTGTGCATCTGTTGCCATTGCTAGTTAATTTTCAGCAAACCACTGATCACCAATACGTATCATCCGGCAACGCCTCGATTTTAGAATTCTCATTCATGTTTTCAAATCCCTCCATGGCTCTATCTCTGTTACCTCCTTCAGCCCTACAACCCTCCAAGATCTCTGCGTTCCTCCAATTCTGGCCTCTTACGCATCCCTGATTTTAATCTCTCCACTGTTAGCGGTCGTGCCTTCAGCTGCCTGGGCCCAAATGTCTGGAATTCCCTCCTTAAGCCTCTCTACCTCTCTCTGCTTCTTTAAGATGTCCTTAAAACCTACCCCTTTGCCCAAGCTTTTAGTCACCTGTCCTAATATCTCTTTATGTGGCTTGGTGTCAAATTTTGTTTGATAATGCTCCTGAGAAGCATTTTACTACGTTAAAGGTGCTACTTAAATGCAAGTTGATGGTGTTGTTGTCTGTCTCTCTGATCTGCCATGGCATTACTCAGGTGCGTCAGAGGATACCTTGTCATAGAAAAGAGAAAGAACTTGGATTTATTTACCTTTCACAACCTCAGGACATCCAAAAGCACTTCACTGTCAATGAAGGACTTTTGAATGTGATCACTGTTTAGGAAGTGCAGCAGCCAATCTACACATAAGAAGGTCCCAAAAACTGCAATGAGATAAATGACCAGATAATCTGTTGGTTGACTGATGAATGTTGACCAGGGCACCTTTCCGATTAGTGCCATGGGATCTTTTATGTCCAACTGAGGGTAGTAGGGGCCTAGATTTAACGTCGCATCTGAAAGATGCCATATATGAGCAGTGCAGCACTCCCTCAGTCCTGCACTGAAATGTCAGTCTAGATTATGTGCTCAAGTCAATGGAGTGGTGCTTTGGACATGGAGGCAAGAATACTCCCACTGAACCAAGGCTGCCACCTTATACAACTACAGGGGTATTTTCAACAAAGTGTAAAGGGGAAAAAATAATGGAAAAGCGTTACAGGAAGTCAAAAAGTATACAAGACTTTTATTATTTATATATTAAATATTTTATCCCTGTGCGCATCTCCGGTTAATTTTTTCCGTGATAAATTCCTATGTCCACATTTATAATGGAAACTGTCTATGTAAACTTATCACACTGTAATTATACTGCCACCCACCCCCCCCCCCATCTGCTAAAGCGCAACCACTGGAAGGAGGGTGTAATTACAGCATAACAAGTTTAAATAGGCAGCTTTTATTAGAAATGTGGACATAGGAATTTAGAAAAGAAATATAAAAAATAAGGACAGAATGTATGACTTTAAAATGAGGGCTGAATTATGTCTGCATGCCCTGGTGTAGTTAATCCTAGGCCTCTAACCTCGCTTCACTTTGAAAACCACACTTGATCTTAGGTCTCAAAATGCAAATTCCAGGGATTATATGTGGATAGATACATGTGTTCATTTGTCATTTATGGATGTTGGAAGAGCTGCTGTCATAATTATAACCCTACAATCTGCTTAACTTCTATTTAAGTCCCATTCTATTACGATTACATTAAAAGCTGCATCCACAGCAAACCTAATCTGCGCTCTGCGTGGAACATCACCATAACATGCAAAACGTTATGGAATAGAAAAACAATCTCTGTGAAAGCATAGACCCAATCATAAATTCGGGACTACCTTGAGCAACCGCATGTAATAAATGTAACCCCCTTCCCAAAAAAAACCCAATAAATCATCGATAAAACAATTACACAATTTAAGTTAGGGGCTAGCTTCGAAAGAGTAGTCAGAATTTAGTAGTCACTGCACAATTTAGTAGTCACTGTATACAGTAATCAGCAAATCTAAATGTAGCCTTGATTCTTTTCACATATAGTTTATTTCGTACACTGCTTGTGAACAAAGCGAAAATAACCTGCTGTATAACGTTTACTGATTTATTACTTTTCCTTACATTCGCAAATCGGATGAATTCACAGAATCGCGAAATCGATCTTGGAATTTTAAAAACAAGCACGAGGGTTTCTCATGTTGAGAGGTGTGTTTTTTTTTCTCCTATATGGAAATGTTTTTCCCCGTCCCCGGCGGTGTGGTTTACAAGTGTGAAGCCATCCGGAGTGGGACTGCAGAGAGTCCACACAGCGTGAAATGAATTGTTGATTTTGATGGCACTTCTTGCAGTAAATTCTCTTGGGATCAATGGGAAGGGAAGGAGGGAGGGGTGAATCCACTCTTTCTTTAAAAAAGAATAAAAACGTGCTTGGAAATAAAATCGCATCAAACACAATCAACGGTAAAGTGGAGAGAGAGAGAGAGAGAGGGAAAAGCCTCAATCACGTGAAGTCAACAGGAAGATCTTCCTGGAATACTAATCAATGCCTTTCACACACAAGACTCCTGTGCCAACAGATGGGCGACTGACTGGCCGGGAAAGAATAAGAAACACAACTTTCCCCCTCCTGGGGTCTCTGTCTGACACATTCCACCCACAGGAGTGTGTGTGTGTGTGGTGTGTGTGTGTGTATATGTTTGTGAGAGAGAGAGAGAAGTGTAAATCGGAAGCTGTTTGTTTGTTTTGGGGTTTATATTTTACTGTGGATCTCTTGAAAACTGGGATAGTTTGATCTCTTTGACGGAACACGCGTTGCACTGGATCTTTCTCTCTCTCTCTCTCGTTTTTCCCCCCCTCCCTCACTCTCTCTCTCCTCTTGGCGTTTTCTTTCATGTGGCCATGTCAAAATCCGATGTGTTGAGTGTGCGTGGTCTTTTTTCCTGATGCCGGAGAGGGAGCTACCTATTTCTTTAAACTCTCTGCCGAGTTGACACTAAAACCACGATTCCTTATTGCAGGAGACTTCTCTCTTCATGTTTTGTCTGAGTGTCTAGTCGTGTGCTGAGAGCCAGTCGGGAATCCACCAGCCTGGCTGCCGAGGATTGTGACTATCAATAATAATAATAATAATAATAGTATTATTATTGTTGTTCCGAGGTTTGACACATTTATATCCAGGAGTTCTGGATGTCATGCAGTCTCTGATCTCTCCGGTGATAAAGGCTATTTTGGTAGCTTTGTTTATTTTTGCCATCCTGCTAATTCTTTACGTGATCCTCTGGTACATCTGCCGCGATGTCGATTGCGATCACGGCATCTGATTTGGGAGGCGAAGCACGCTGAGGGCAAACTGACATTGACCAGCGAAAGAAGAGGCTGAGCGAACAGTGAGTACCATTACGACCCTTCTACCCCAACCCCTCCCCTCTACCCATTTAAAAAAAAAACACAGACAAAACACTGAAATGGCAACAATCTTCCTGCATGGTCAATGAGACTAAACACCGGTTGATGTTACTAAGCTCTTTTTAAATGTCCAGTACAAGTAATTGCTAGCTGTGCAGTTTCACATTATTCCTCCCCCCCCTCCCAGATGTTACCCAGATTGTAGCAGTTATGATTTGATTGATAGCACCCTGCACTAAAAATGCAGCAAGCCTTTAAGAATATGTATATATTGATATGCAAACATATTTGCAGGTTTAGCATTAAGACAAGGAGAGCTGAACTTGTTACTTTCCCGAGAGACCAGGAAGTTTATTTTTGCACCAGATTTGCTTTTTTTTTATAGGGGGGTACAGACAAGGAATGTTTCTGGGCCACTGGTTAATTTGCAGGAGATCGGTATTCTTGGCTGTCATTGTATGGATGCAAACAACCTAGTAAAAAAAAGGGAAGGTGGGGTGTTCTCAAAGACTCCCTCCTTTTTTAAAAAAAAAACTAGCACCATATCCGGATTAACTTCTCGCACAAATTGACTCCAACCTCTGGACAAAAGTGTGTCGAACCCGGCGCTCGATGCTCGTATCACATATAAAATCCAAATAGCAGGGAAGCTGAAACGATCGCAGTGGAGAGGTGAGAGGTTTAACATTTTCCTCACGTTTCCTTCCACCGAACCGTATTTGTCTCCCTGATCTTTACAAATCCCGATCAGTCACGAATTGAATGTCTCCATATTATTGTGCGGCTGAGTTTTCAGGCTTTAAACACACACACACAGTTTTGATCGGATCCCGCGTTAATCTTTGATGCACTTCAATATTTGAAACGGTGCCCTGTACAACCTCTCCAAAATATCCTACAAAACGTGGAGTGTTTCGCAAAGACGAAGAGAAAATTTATTTTTGGAAGGAGGGGAGGGGGATTCTGCGTTTTAAATAAACAGAAATATTAATAGACGTAAAAGGTGCACCGAGACAGTACAAACCCGCTTTATTCATTAACTTTCCGTGTTGTAATCTGACACAGTCCACTACCTGGCTTTTTCTAGGACAACAATTCCCCCCCCCCCCAAAAAAAGTCCGATTTTCTTATTTTTTTTCTCATTAATCTTTATCTCCAGGTTAATTTTGTGCAGCGGGAGTCTGGATGATTTCAGCGTGGTGCTCAGACTGGTAATTCACCTTGCAAACGACCTGCATTAACAAGGTGCAATTGTTGTAATGAAAGGGACAGAGACAAAAAAAAGATATAAATTGAATTTATCTGCACGAACAAAGCAGATACCTGTTTAATAAATAGCAAGATACTTGAAGTAACTTCAAAATACCAATGCAACAGGTAGTTTGTGGGTATAGGACCAATAATACCAACATAAATTGACATTAAATGCTCGTCACATTTTCCTTCACTTTCCATGTAGCTTTAGTTTTGAATCTGTCAGACTATCTTATTTAATTTAGCGCTAATCCTTCAAAACTACATTTCAGACTCTTATAGATGAATATAATTCTCTCTCCTCGATAACACTGTTCTTAAAAAAAAACTCACGTTGATTTTTAAAGCTAATTTATAGGCTTTTAATTGCAAAAGGATTACAGATTCCAACAAATGATTACTCGCCGCACGAAAATGTTATACCAGCACAATCTATTATTTGCCACTTATTTCAACTCCTTGTACACATCAGAGAAACGGACACACGCCAGCCCTTTCCTTTTTGCCTGGAGTCGTTTCCCTGAACTATTAGTGCAGTCTAACATGTAACATATTGGCAGAGACTTAGGAATGACACAATATGGTTGAAAGAGCCAAAGAGGGTTTATATTATGGTAGATTTTTTTAAAAATAGAAGCACATAGATAATTCATTATTTACATTTACTTGGTGAAGCATTTAGAACTTTGTTATTGCTACTAATGAGACAAGCAAGAATGGTGAACTTGTTAAACTGTGCAGTAACTGCTCATTTTGATTTTTGCCACTTATGGGTATTTAAATGATACATAGCATAAGCTGTTTTACATGGGCTCTTTTACATATTCGATTCTACATGGGATGTTTTATATAGACTGTTTTACATGGGACTGTTGTACATGAGTTATTGTACATCGGCTGTTGTACATCACTTGCTGTACATGGGTTGTTGTACATCACTTGCTGTACATGGGTTGTTGTACATCACTTGCTGTACATGGGTTGTTGTACATCACTTGCTGTACATGGGTTGTTGTACATCACTTGCTGTACATGGGTTGTTGTACATCACTTGCTGTACATAGGCAGCTGTACACAGGTTGTTGTACATCCCTTGCTATACATAAGCAGTTGTACGTGGGTTGTTGTACATCACTTGCTGCACATGGACTGTTATACATCTCTTGTACATAGGCAGATGTGCATGGGTTGTTGTACATCCCTTGCTGTGCATAGGCAGTTGTACATGGATTGTTGATCATAAACTGTTGTACATATTCTATTCTACATGGGCTGGAGTATATAGGTTGTTGTATATGGGCTGCTGTTCATGGGCCATTGTACATAAGCTATTATGTATGGGTTGTTGTACATTGTCTGTTGTATATATTCTATTTTACATGTGGTGTTGTATATATTCTATTCTATATGGGCTGCTGTACATGGGCTGTTTTAGATAGGTTCTTTTACATAAACCGTTGCTATGTATTTCCAGCATTTTCTAATGTACAACTAATGGGTGTATATTATAAAGTAAGCTTCAGTTTTGATCAGACACAAGGCATCTGTTGATTTAAACTCTTTCACTCAACCACAATCAGAGACGATGTTACAAGTAGTTTCAGCAGGGGTTTGGAAGCAGGTCATAATTTCTCCCTCTGCCCCCTTAAGAAAACCATTCAGTATATGTATGAGACATAAATTTTATCAAATAGGCATCTTGAGTGTTGCCTGGGACAGAAGTGATAGGAGGCAAAGAGGCAAAACACAACACAAATAAACTCTAAAAAGAAAGTCTTCAGTAATTGTTATGGAGAAGAATGGTGCAGGACATGACAAAGGCACACCCAGCCCAGTTGATCCTGCAAAGTCCTCCTTACTAACATCTAGAGGCTAGTGCCAAAGTTGGGAGAGCTGTCCCACAGATTGGTTAAGCAACACAATCATATCACAGAATCATATCTATCAGCCAATGTCTCAGACGCTTCCCTCACGATTCCTGGGTATGTCCTGTCCCACTGTCACAGTTGGGGGCACAGTGGTTATACAGTTGAGGGGGAAGTGGCCCTGGAAGTCCTCAACATTGACAGTGGACCTAATAAACTCTCATGGCTTCAGGTCAAACACAGACAAGGAAACTTCCTGCTGATTACCACGTACAAACTCCCTCAACTGGGGAATCAGTATTCCTCCATGGAGGAACCACTTGGAGGAAGCACTGAGGGTAGAAAGGGCACAGAATTTACTCTGGGTGGGGGACTTCATTGTCCATCACCGAGTGGCTCAGTCGTACCACCACTGACCAAGCTGCCGAGTCCTGAAGGATAAAGCTGCCAGACTGGGCTTGCGGAAGGTGGTGAGCGAGCCAACACAGGGGGATAATCTACTTGACCTCATTTGCATCTGTCCATGACAGCAATGATCGAAGTGACCACTGCATCTTTCATGTGGAGATCATGTTCCATCATAACACTGAGAACACCCTCCAACATGTTGTCCTGCGCTAACACTGTGCTAAATTGGATAGATTAAGAACAGATCTAGCAGCTCGAAACTGGGCATCCATGAAACACTGTGGGTCATTGGCTGCAGCAGAATTGAATACCACAACAATATATAACCTCATGCCCAGCATATCCCTCACTCCTCCATCACCAGCAAACCAGATGACCAACCCTGATTCAATGTGTAGAAGAAGTGTATGCCGGGAGCAGCACCAGACATATCACCTGCTGAAACTACAACACAGGACTATAGGCAATGCTAAACAGCAAAAACAGCATGCTATAGACAGAGCTAAGCAATCCCACAACCAACAGATCAGATTAAAGTTCTGCAGCTCTGTCACATTCCAGTTGTGAATGGTGGTAGATAATTCAGCAAATAACAGAAGGAGGCGGCTCCATGAGCATCCCCATCCTCAATGATGATAAAGCCCAGCGTGTGAGTGCAAAAGAAAAGGCTCAGGCATTTGCAACCATCATTAGTTAGAAGTGCCGAGTGGATTCTTCTTCTCAGCCTCCTCCTGAGGTTCCCACCATCACAGATGCCAGTCTTCAGCCAATTCGATTCACTCCATGTGATATCAAGAAACAGCTGAGTGCACTGGACACAGCAAAGGTTATGGCCCCCCACAGCATCCCAGCTATAATGCTGAAGACCTGTGCTCCAGCTGCAGCACTGGCATTTACCCAACAATGTGGAAAATTGCCCAGGTATGGCCTGTTCATACAATGATGGACAAAACTAACCTGGCTAATTACCGCCCTATCAACCTATTCCCAGTCATCAGCAAAGTGATAGAAGAAGTTGTTAACAGTACTATCAAGTGGTATTATCTCACCAATAACCCACCACCGATGCTTAGTTTGGGTTCCGCCAGCACCACACAGCTCCAGATCTCATTACAGCCTTAGACGTAACAGATGAATTCCAAAGGTGAAGTGAGAGTGACTGCCCTTGACATCAAGGCAGCGTTTGACCAAAGTATAGCACCAAGGAGCCCTAGTAAAATTGAAGTCAGTGCAGATCGGGGGAAAACTCTCCAGTGGCTGGAGTCACATCTGGCACAAAGGTTGTAGTTGTTGGAGGCCAATCATCTCAGCTCTAGTATATCGCTGCAAGAGTTCCTCAAGGCAACATCCTAGGCTCAACTATCTTCAGCCTCTTCATCAATGCCCTTCCCTCCATCGTAAATCAGACTTGTTTAGCTCCATTCCCAATTCCTCAGATAATGAAGCAGTACATGCTCTCAAGCAGCAAGACCTGGACAATTCAGGTTTGGGCTGATAAATGGAATACCCCAGATGGCTGTGGATGCTCAGTTGTTGAGTATATTCAAGACTGAGATTGACAGATTTTTGGACACTAAGGGAATCAAGGAATATGGGAATAGGGCGGGAAAGTGGAGTTGAGGTAGAAGATTAGCCATGATCTAATTGAATGGCGGAGCAGGCTCGAGGGGCTGTTTGGCCTACTCCTGCTCCTATTTCTTATGTTCTAAGTAACACTCATGCCACACAAGTGCCAGGCAATGACCATCTCCAACAAAAGAAAGCCTAATCACTTCCCCTTGACTTTCAATGAGATGCCATCGCCAAGTCCCCACCATCAACATCCTGGTCACCACTGACCAGAAACGCAATTGGACCAGCCACGTAAATGCCATGGCTACCAGAGCAGGTCAGAGGCCGGGTATTCTGAGGTGAGTGACGCGCCAACTGACTCCCTAAAGCCTTTCCACCACCCACAAAGCACAAGTCAGGAGTGTGATGGAATACTCTCCACTTGCCTGGATGGACGCAGCTACAACAACATTCAAGAAACTCAACACCATCCAGGCTAAAGCAGTCCGCTTGATCGGCACCTCATCCATTGGACTAAATATCCGCTCCTTCCATCATCAGTGATCCATGACTGCAGTGTGTACTATCTACAGGATGCATTGCAGTAACTCGCCAAGGCTTCCTCAGCAGCACATCCCAAACCTGTGATCTCCACCACCTAGAAGGACAGGGGCAGCAGGTGCGTGGGAACACCCATCACTTCCAAGTTCCCCTCCAAACCACACAGCATCCTAACTTGGACATGTATTTGCCCGTTCCTTTATCGTCGCTGGGTCAAAATCCTGGTACTCCCTACCTAACAGCATTGTGGGAGCACCTTCAACACATGGACTGCAGCGGTTCAAGAAGGCGGCCCAGTACCACCTTTCAGGGCAATAAGGATGGGCAATAAATGCTGGCCTTGCTAGTGACGTCCACATCCTGAGAACGAATATATAAAAAAAGTTTGAAACTTGAAGGGAAATTCAGTATCAGCATGCAAAGAAAGTACATCTTTTAAATAGGCCTGTCATTGCTGAATTTAAGCCTGCTTAGTCAAAAGACTTTCTGTTCTATTGCTCTAATTTGAAATCTTTTCTTGTTAATTAACTCCTAATAGGCATGTTGCCCTGGGTTTTAGGTTTAAAAATAGAAGTTTTGAAAATTGAGAATGGCTTGATTAGATTTTATAAAGGGCATTGACATATAAAACTGTAATTGTTATTTCTTTTTAGGACTAGAATCCGTGACCCGAATCAGACTTCAGTTATCTTTCTCTGCACCTCACTTCCTAGACTTTCTGGGTGTGGTTTCCAATTTGCAGCATTGCTAAAGTTGCAGCAAAATTCCAGAGCCAGGTCCTGGCCCTGCACCAGAGGACAAGAGGTGTCAAACCATCTCGAGCACAATGCTGATGGGATCTGTTGGACCCCCTGGACACGTCTGTGCTCTCAATGCATTTACAATATAGGGGCTAGGAGCAGGCCTGTTCAGAGCTCTCCTGGATCTGGAAGTCTGGATCATAATTGGTATTGAAAACAGAAAATACACAACTAGGTACTGCTGGCTATGAAGGGACACTGTAGCTACTGATTTGACATCAGTAGCTAAAGTTTAACTGCACCCTCTGTCAGTCTCTCTCTCACACCACCCCCCTCCTACACTCTCTGAACCACAAAACTCTTTGTCTCTTTTTTTGTACATAGAGATACATACTCACACAAAGATTTAGAGGTGTAGAGAAATTTCCAAGGGTCCATCTACTAAGTCACCTCTATCATGACATATTACACTTTCTAGAGTAATAATTTGCTCAATAGAGGACCCTAGTGCAGGACACCACCGGGTTTGAAAAGAGTAAGAGAAGATATGGCATGTTATGTTAGGAGTCAAAGGATGATAAAAGACTTCATAGGGCCATTCAGGGAAGATTCAGGTGAACTCCCAGGAAATGGATGAGGCTTTAAATGGCTACTTTGCATCAGTCTTCATTCCAATAGACTATGCTCAGTTATCATTAATGCAATGTGAAATTAATGCTATAGTTGCAATTGTTGAAGTGGATGCAGATGTATCCTGGAAAAAACAAAGGGTCTCCAGTCAGATATGGTTGCTGATCCTGACGGCATTCAGCCGAGGGTGCTCAAAGAAATGGGAGATACGCTAATCAAGCCCCTTGCTTATATATTTAATAGCTCACTAGTGTCAGGGATTGTTCCATGGACTGGAGGGAGGCTATTGTATCAATATTCAAAAAAGCCAACAAGTCAGAACTAGGAAATTATAGGCCATTGCCTTGACTTCAGTTGTAGACAAGTTGCTAGCAGGGTTATTAGAGAATTTCAACATGGCTTCTAGAAAAGGTCATATCTCACCAACCTGGTTGAATGTTTTGAGGAGGTTATTAGGTTGGTGGATGAAGGTAGCTCACTCAACATAGTATATTTGGATTTTCAAATAGCTGTTACAGCGTCTCTCAATAGGCTGCTAAGATAGAGTCCTGTGGGATTGGAGGGCAGATCCTGGAGTTGGACAGAGAATTGATTGCATTCTCATAGGCAGAAGGTTGTTATTAATGGTCGTGGTTCTGAGTGAAGACTGGTTACTAGTGGACATCCTCAGGGATCAGTGTTCGGACCGTTGCTCTTCACTATGTCGATTAATGATTTGAATGAAGGCGTATGCAAGCTCACGGATGACAGAGAGATTTGTGCTAGTGTTAGAACCTTGGATGGGAAAAGAAAGAATACAATCAGATTTAGGTGCAATGGGGGGTTGTGGCTGCATTTAGGAACATAGGAGCAGGTGTAGGCCATTCAGCCCCTTGAGCCTGTTCCGTCATTCATTTAGATCACGGCTGATCTGTATCTTAACTCCATCTACCCACCTTGGTTCCGTAACCCTTAATACCCTTGCCTAACAAAAATTTATCAATCTCAGTGTGGAAAATGACATTTATTGTAGATAAATATAGTGTTACGCATGTAGGTAGGACCAACAGCCGTCATGTATGTACCATTCAGGGCTCCGAACTAAAGTATGTTGAGCGGGAAAGAGACTTGGGTGTTATGGTGCACAAGTTTCCAAAGGTTCATGACCAGTGCTGCAAGGCTAGTGCAAAAGCAAATACAGCATCAGAACGTATTGCTAGAACAATCCAATATAAAACAATAAATATTATGTTGTGTTCCTACACGACCTTGGTTGGGCCTCATTTAGAATACCGTGTCCGCTTTTGGTCCCCTCACGTGGCGGGTGATATAGAGGGTCTGGAAAAGGTTGAGAGGTGGGCCACTAAATTGATACCAAGTTGAAGAGCCCTTAATTATCACAAAAGGCTTAGAGAGCTGAGTCTTTTTACTCTAGAAAAGCGTAGACTTCGGGGAAATTTGATTGAGGTATTTAAAATAACGAATGGACTAGACTGTGCGGAGCATTGGGGATCATGATGCTTAGTTGCAACATGACTGTATGGGACAGGCTCACTGGACCAACTGGTTCTTTTCCCGTCCATCAGCTTCATATGTTTGTGAGTTAGGAAGTAGTGATAAGGTGACACAAAGATTTCGTTTTAAGAGCCTGGAGGTTGTAAGAGGAAGGGAAGATTGAAGGGGTTAAGGAGTAGTTTCAAGATCCTGGAAAAGAACGAGTTAGAGTAGGGAGCAGTGCAACAGTGCTGGATTCCAACACAGAAAAGATAGAGACATTTAATACAAAAGAAACGATAATAGATTCAACACAAGTTGTTGATATGTACAATCATGCCACAGATCTTTTGAACCATGCTTCATGAAACACTAATCTCCCAAGCTTGCAAATGTACAAACATTGGAAGATCGTTTTTGAGAATTTCTCATGAACTGGTTGGCATGGAAGATTGCTGCTAAAATACAATCATAGAATCATGGAAAGGTTATAGCACGGAAGGAGGCCATTTGTCGTCAGCTCTATGCAAGAGCAATCCAGCTAGTCCCACTCCCCTGCCCTATCCCTGTAGCCCTGCAAATGTTTTTCTTTCAAGTACTTATCCAGTTCCCTTTTGAAGGCCATGATTGAATCTGCCTCCACCACCCCCTCGGGCAGTGCATTCCAGATCCTAACCACTTGCTGTGTTTTAAAAAAAAAGTTCTTTTGCCAATCACCTTAAATCTATGTCCTCTGGGTCTTGACCCTTCTGCCAATGGGAACAGTTTCTCTCTACCTACTCTGTCTAGACCCTTCGTGATTTTGAATACCTCTATCAAATCTCCTCGCAACAGTCTCTCTGTTCCAAGGAGAACAACCCCAGCTTCTCCAGTCTATCCACTTAACTAAAGTCCCTCTTCCCTGGAATCATTCTAGTAAATCTCTTCTGCACCCTCTCTAAGGCCTTCACATCTTTCCTAATGTGTGGTGCCCAGAACTGGACACAATATTCCGGTTGTGGCCGAACCAGTGTTTTATAAAGGTTCACCATGACTTCCATACTTTTGTACCCTATGCTTCTATTTATAAAGCCCAGGATCCCGAAAGCTTTTTTAACCGCTTTCTCAACTTGCCCTGCCACCTTCAACGATTTGTGCACCTATACCCCCAGATCTCTCTGTTCCTGTACCCTTTTTAGAGTTGTGCCCTCTAGTTTATATTGCGCCTCCTCGTTCTTCCTACCGAAATGTATCACTTCGTATTTTTCTGCATTAAATTTCATCTGTCACATGTCCGCCCATGCCACCAGCCTGTCTATATCCTCTTGAAATCTATCAATATCCTCCTCACTGTTCACTACCCTTTCAATTTTTGTGTCATCTGCAAATTTGGAAATTGTGCCTTGTACACCCAAGTCCAAAGTCATTAATATATATCAAGAAAAGCAGTGGTCCCAGCACTGACCGCTGGGGAACACCACTGTACACATCCCTCCAGTACGAAAAACAACCGTTCACCACTACTCTCTGTTTCCTGTCCCTTAGCCAATTCTGTATCCATGTTGCTACTGCCCCCTTTATTCCATGGGCCGCAATCTTGATGATAAGTCTACCATGCGGCACTTTATCAAACACCCTTTGAAAGTCCATATACACCACATCAACTGCATTGCCCTCATCTACCCTCTCTATTACCTCATCAAAAAACTCTTATCAGGTTAGTTAAATACGATTTGCCTTTAACAAATCCGTGCTGGCTTTCCCTAATCAATCCACACTTGTCCAAGTGACTGTTAATTTTGTCCCGGATTATCGTTTCTAAAAGTTTCCCCACCACTGAGGTTAAATTGACTGGCCTATAGTTGCTGGGTTTATCCTTACACTCTTTTTTGAACAAGGGTGTAACATTTGCAATTCTCCAGTCCTCTGGCACCATTCCCATATCTATGGATGTTATGGTATGTTACAGAGTAGTAGTACATGGTCCCATATCCCCCCTCCACTGAGTTCCCATTTTCAACACCGGCAATCCTCTGATATATATTCCATATAGCCATTCTTCACGTGTGAACTGAGACAGTGAGGTTGGGCAGGCTATTTGTCCCTGACTAGTATCATTGCAGAGTTCACATTTTGATGTCCATAAATGTGCAGGGTCACTGGATAATAATCAGAAACAGATACCCAGGCTGAGTTCTTTATTCCTCTAGATTAGGAGTGCTGAAGCACTTCATTATTAGCCTGGTTGAGATCATCTAACTCTGTATAGACCAAGCATTTGTACGGCTCAATATTATGTAGTGAACCAGTGAGCCTCTGGGAGCCCTTATCAGATTTTATTATAGATTAAATGTGCTGTAAAATTTCAGAAATGGATTCCAAACAATGTTCTATAAATAATTTACCATCATTTAATGATTTTTCTTTCCCTCTAATTTTTGCTCCTCGCTACTCCTCTCCTGAAATCAGAATCTGACATGAGGCAATGGCTCCACAGGCAGTGACTGCTTTCCAGTGGTTCTTCTTCAAGTATAATGTAAGTGTTGGCAGACTGTTGACTCAAGGATACTTTCCAGCCAGGTTGCCTGGAGGAGGAAAGCTGGTCATACCCCACCCTCCCCAACCAACCGCCCCACTCTCTACCCTGGAAACACCATGGGTACTTATAGTATCCCCAACCACCACCCTAACTAAACTGGGCTAACCAAAGACCGGGTGATTAAATATGGGCACTTTCCTGGTCTGTGTGCCTCATTTCACATTTACCCGTTGAGACACAATCCTTAATTTTACTAAATTTGCATAAATTTCACTGTTCATTTGAAAAATCGTTTTAATTTCTATTAATCTAAAAATAATTTTTTTTAAATAATGAGTCTAAATGACGCTATTAGGAGAATTGCTTTGTGGAGTTACTGTCCCTGGATTAACATGCACCATCATAATGAGACAATTACTGCATTACAACTTTGTATTTACTTTTATTTATTCAGCTCCTTCCCGCTGTTGAGCTCAATAACTCTTAAACCAGGTTCTCAATGATGCTCTTATAATTCACTGTTAAAATATTCAAAGAAACCAACAGAAATAGATGAAAAAAAACCCTGAAAGGATGTTAACTTTAGTCATCCTTCTTTGTAACCAGTGTTTTCTTTAGAGAGGATTACTAATAATGAAACTTGCTCCTTAAGGTTAATGCCGACAGGCTCCCCCAGTGACTTAAATGTTAAATGCAACTTGTAGCACAGCTGCACAGACCAGAAGGTCCTCAATCTTAATTCTCAGTCAACTCTACCTCACCACCACCTCTATCGACCCCTCCACTGTCTCTGATTTGTCACACTGCTTGTCTGACACTGGATGAGCAAAATTTTCCTCCAACTAAATATTGGGAAGACCGAAGCCATTGTCTTCGGTCTTCACCACAAACTCTGTTCCCTTGCCACCGATTCCATCCCTCTCCCTGGCCACTGTCTGAGGCTGAACCAGTCTGTTCACAACTATGGCGTCCTATTTGACCCTGAGATGAACTTCTGACCACATATCCGCTCCATCACCGACCACCTACTTCTACCTCCGTAACATCGCCTGTCTCCGCCCCCGCCTCAGTTCATCTGCAGCTCAAACCCTCATCCATGCCTTTGTTAACTCTGACTTGACTATTCCAATGCTCTCCTGGTTGGTCTCCCATCTTCCACCCTCCATAAACTTGAGCTCATCCAAAACTGGGCTGCCATAACTCGCACCAAGCCCCGTTCACCCATCACCCCTGTGCTCACATATCTACATCGGCTAGCAGTCCAACAACACCTCGATTTTAAAATTCTCATCCTTGTTTTCAAATCCCTCCATGGCGTCACCCCTCCCTGTCTCTGTAACCTCCAACAACCCTCCGAGATCTCTGCGCTCCTCCGTTTCTTGCCTCTTGCGCGGCCCCGATTTTAATTGCTCCACCATTGGCGGCCGTACCTTCTGCAGCCTAGACCCTAAGCTCTGGAATTCCCTCCCTAAACCTCTCCACCTCTCCACCTCGCTCTCCCTTTTAAGACACTCCTTAAAACCTACCTCTTTGACCAAGCTTTTGGTCACCAGTCCTAATATCTCCTTATGTGGCTTGGTGTCAAATTTTGTTTGATAAAGCTCCTGTGGAGCGCCTTGGGACCTTTTACTATGCTAATGGTGCTATATAAATGCAAGTTGTTGTTGCATCCTGCATCAGGTCCCGCTCACCCATCACACATGTACTCGCTGACCTGGTTCCCCAATGCCTGAAATTTAAAATTCTCATCCTCGTGCTAAAATCCTTGCATGGTCTTGCCCTCCCTCTTCCCCCTCCCCCATCTCTGTAAGTTTCTTTAGCTTTACAACTCCCCCCCCCCACCCCTGCCCCTGCCCCCCCATCCCCCAAACTCTCTGTGACACCGACTTTATCCTTTTATGTATCACCCCTCCCTTCATCCCACTATTGGTGGTGAAATGAATTGAGAATATCACACAAGTCCAAACACTGGCAAGCAATGGACATTCCAAAGCTCTTTTACAAATGAACACGCTATACACTGAAACCAAACAGTAAAATTCCTCAGGAAAGGAATGTTGTAGCAATGGTCTTTCTCCGGTACTTCTCTAGAATCAAGATAAATGGACAAAGATCTCAGAGAAAGGAAGAAACAACTTTCAATTAGGACATCCCAAAGCGCATTACAGCCAGTGTAGTCACTGTTGTAACGTAGGGAGACTCAGCAGGCCATTTGCGCACAGCAAGGTCCCACAAACAGCAATGAGATAAATGGCCAAATAATCTATTTATTTTCAGTGATATTGGTTGAGGGACAAATATTGGCCAGGACACTGAGAAAATTTCCGTGCTGCTCTTTGAATGGTGCCATGGGACCTTTTACATCCAACTGAGAGGGCAGACGGAGCCTTGTTTCATCTGAATGACTGCACCTCAAAAGTGCAGCACCCCCTCAGTAATGGACTGAAGTGTCAGCCTAGATTATGTGCTCAAGTCAAATTTAAGACAACAAAAAAACAGATGAACAATCGCACAAGTCTGCCAGGTATCCTCAGCACACAGAGAAACAAGCGTGTTTACAAAATTGCATGTTTGGATTGTTATGGAAAGTATACAGGCAAAGCTGAGAAAGAAATAAACCAAAGTATCAAAGGACATATTTACAACAGCCATGGCGTAGGAGAGACAAGTTTACATTAAATGTGTGCTGAACATTCATACCATTGAGAGTTTCTTTTTACCTTAATGACAGTTATTCTTTTCTTGAAACTTTTTCCTTCCGTTCTCCCCTTCTTGTCTGAAAGTCCACAGGCAATTCTTGCCAAAGTAGCTATTCTTCATGTGTGAATGCAGTGAGTGTCCTCAAATTTCAGGATCAAATTTTGGAACTTTTCAGCTCCATATGGTTCAGGCCACAACGCTTGGGGTTACACTATGTGCCATAGAAAAGCCTTTGGCTCTGAAAATCCAGGCAGTTTCCACCAGAATTCTGCCGTAACTCCAGCAGGGGACCTGGAAGCACCAGGTCGCTGACATTTCTGGGATTTTCTGGGCATTCTTTTAAGGGGCAGAACCTCTGCCCACCCCTTATAAGGCAAAGAAGTAAGAACGAAGGCTTGTGTTTATACAGCACCTTTCAGACCTCAGGATGTCCCAAAGCGCATTAGTCAGTTAAGTACTTTTGAAGTGTAGTCGCTGTTGTGATTTAGGAGACGCGGCAGCCAATCGTGCACAGCAAGCTCCCACAAACAGCAATGTGATAATGAACCAGATCATCTGTTTTAGGTGGTGTTGGCTGAGGAGATAAATATTGTCCAGGACGCCGGGGAGAACTCTGCTGCTCTTTTTTGAAATAGCGTCATGGGATCTTTTATGTCTACCTGAGAGGGCAGGCGGGGCCTCAGTTTAATGTCTCATTTGAAAGACGGCACCTCCGACAGTGCAGCACTCCCTCAGTACTGCACTGGAGTGTCAGCCTAGATTTTGTGCTCGAGTCTCTGGAGTGGGACTTGAACCCACAATCTTCTGACTTAGAGTGGAGAGTGCTACCCATTGAGCCATAGCTGACACTAAGGAGGCAGCCCAGGGAGCAGAGCGAGTGGTGGGGACTCCATACACTGAGGTGACCACTTCCGTGGCTTAGTGATGACCCCGCATAGGACGGGAGGCTGATATGTTGAGTGAGACAAGGTACACCAGCCTCCATATGGGCAGTAGTGGGCCCTATTATGGGTGGTCCAGGTCAGAGAAGTGGGTGCGTTCAAAGGCAGTAGTCATTCCTACCTGTGGATTGGGGTTGTTTAAGTGTTAATGTTTTAAAAAATTAATTCTCGGGACGTGGGCGTTGCAGGTAAGGCCAGCATTTATTTTCTAACCCTAGTAGCACTTGGGTTTCTTCTTGAACTGCTGCAGTCCATGGGGTGAAGTTGAACAAATGTGTTGCAGAAATCCATTTTTGAGGGTATTTCTAATTTCTCCCTCATTTTTCTTTCCACTGGTCTCCCTGTGACATGAACCATATATGTCTGAGAGGGAGGGTGCGTAAAATGCTGTCAGGGCTCAGCCAACAGAAAACTGGTCACGGGAGGCGTGCAAGAACTCCTGTGTTCGCTGGTCTGTAGTGAAAGTCTTTGATGGGCTTGTTTTTAAAAAAATTATAATCGTAAAAGCGAAGGATTAGACTAAGCAATCAAAATTTAAAATCCCCTTTAAAAGCTGAATCCATCGTCTTCTGCCCTGCCACAAACTCCGTACCATTGCCACCAAATCCATACGTTTCCCTGGCCATTGTCGCAGGCTGAACCAGTCTGTTAGCAATCTCAGCATTGTATTCAACTCCATGCTGAGCTTCTGACACCATATCCTCTTCATCAAAAAGACCACCTACTTTCACCTCTACAACATCGCGTGCCTCTGCCCATCTGCTGCTGAAATCCTAATTTACGCCTGTGTGATCACAAGACTCGACTTTTCCAATGCTCTTCTGCCTGGCCTCTCAGTCTCTGTAAACTTCAACTCATCCAAAACTCTGCTGCTCATATCTTATCCACCACCATAGGTTCTGCTCACCTACCACCCCTGTTATAGAAGCTGATCTACATTGGCCCCGGTCCCTCCACTGCCTCCAATTTAAAATTCTCAGTCATGTTTAAATCCCTTCATAGACTCGTCCCTCCGTATCTCTGCAACCTCCTCCAGCCCTACAACCTCCTCGATCTCTCCATTCCTCTGACTTTTGTGCATCTCCCCTCCCTTCGCCCCATCATTTGCAGCTGTGCGCTCTGGAATTCCCTCCCTAAATCCCTCTTTCTCTCTCTCCTCCTTTAATACCTCCTTAAAACCCACCACTTTGACTAAGCTTTTGGCCATCCCTCCTAATATCTTTTTTTCTGTCTGATTCTGCTTCTGCAAGGTATCTTGGGATGTTTTCCTACGTTAAAGGCATTACATAAATGCAAATTGGTGTGCCAAAATGAAGTTGTGTAATGCTTCTCTCCCAGGGAGTCTCATTTAATTTCTCTCCAGTCAGTTCATGCCCTGACTCCGAAATTGTGCTGGTACTTTAGTGTAGGTGTGTAAAGTTATAGTTATATAGTTATACACTTCTATGATTACAGCCATACAGTTTGATGGCCCCCTGTCATTCTACTCATGGTCTACATTCAGTTATTCAAAGAGCTTCCTTAGGATGCCACAACAACTTGACATTTATACAGCAGCTGTAATGTAAAGAATGGTGCGTCACAACTAGTTATGAAGAAAATTCATGCCGAGCCAGGAAGAGTGCGTTTAGGAGGGATGATCAAAAGCTTGATAAATTTTAAAAGGGGGTGCAGGAACAGAGAGACCAAAGGGTGCACATACAGAAATCTTTGAAGGTGGCATAACAAGTTAAAAAAGCATATGGGATCATGGGCGTTCCTGATAGAGGCATAGGGGTAAATTTTAACTTCCAGCCTGGAAGGGAGCAGTGGGGGTGGGAGATTTCCAGGTACAGAACCCGGAAGGTGAGTGGGCAGGTTGCGAATGAGGTCCATCAATGGCAGTTCCAGGATTTGCGCCCGGTAACCAGCCTGATTGGCCGGTTGGTGGCCAGGAAGGTCTGCTGCAGCAGGCCGCAGCCGGGGATCAGAGGGTGGGAGGGATCATAGGCCGGGGAGAAGATCGGCGGGGAGGGGGGTGGCTGAGAAGAAGATCAGGGGTTTGAGAAGGAGATCGGTGCACAGGAAGAGATTGGTGGGGCTGAGAAGATTGGAGGTCGCTGGAGGTCGGGTGAAGAGTCGGAGGTAGGTGGGGTCCTCCATGGGGGGGGGGGGGGGGAAGGGGGCATCATCGGTCGGGGGTTGGTGGATCGAGGGGGATTCCTATCGGCCAGGTGAGCTTGTTGGGCCTGGATGAAGCACTCCTGCTCCTCCGGATCCACAACCAGTGCAATAAAGGCGCTCACCTCATGGATCCGGCCCCTCCTGCCTCCTTTCACCTGACCTGATTTGGAAGTGATGGGACACCCGAACAGGTAAGGTTAAATTCATTTTATTATTCCAATACACAAAATATTAAGTACCTCAATTGAGGTGCATTGCCATTTTAAGTGTCGGCCCGTCGGCTTTAAGTGGAGGCAGGACTTCCTGGTGTCTGTTCTCCACATGCAGACAAACCTGCCTGGGTTAAACCCAGAAGCAGGTGTGTTGGAGCCAGGATGCGGTGCCGCTCTGAAAACAGAGTATTTTTACTCCCCACCCGTCCCCAGCCCTTGGTTCTTGGGGGTTAAAATTTACCCCATAGAGTACAAAAGCAAGGAAGTTATGCTAAACCTTTATAAAACACTGGTGAGGCCTCAGCTGGAGTATTGTGTTCAATTCTGGGCACCACAGTTTAGAAGGATGTCAAGGCCTTAGAGAGGGTGTAGAAGAGATTTACTAGAATGGTGCCGGGGATGAGGGACTTCAGTTATGTGGAGAGACTGGAGAAGCTGGGGTTTTTCTCCTTAGAATAGAGAAGGAGATTTGGTCGAGGTGTTCAAAATCATGAATGGTTTTGACAGAGTAAATAAGGAGAAAATGTTTCCAGTGGCAGAAGGGTCAGTAACTAGAGGACACAGATTTAAGGTGATTGGCAAAAGAGCCAGAGGCGACACGAGGAAACAGTTTTTTTACGCAGGGAGTTGTAATGATCTGGAATGCACTGCCTGAATGGGTGGTAGAAGCAGATTCAATAGTAAGTTTCAAAAGGGAATTGGATAAATACTTGAAGGAGAAAAAATTTGCAGGGCTATGGGGAAAGAGCAGGGGAATGAAACTAAATGGATAGCTCTGTCAAAAAGCCGGCACGGGTGCGATGAGCTGAATGGCCGCCTCCTGTGCTGTACCTACTATGATACTATGACATGAATTGGGACATTTTAAAGGTGGAGAAATGGGTGGAGAGGAGAAGAGATTTAGAGAGGGAGTTCAGAGAGTATGACCAAGACAGCTGAAGGCTCTGTCACAATGGTTTGCCGAAAGAGGGTGCACAACTTTTTCATGTTATGATAAACTGCCTTCAGTTGTTCACCTTTTTAAACAATTGAAGGGGAAAGCATAAAAATGGAGGTTGGTCGTTTCTGTTTTGTCAGTGCTGCAGATGATGCTCCTCCCCACTTTGGACAGAATACCAAGTTGGTTGTCTCCCTCAGAGGTATGACTGGCCTGGTAGACTAAACTCTAATATTGGTATATTGGGGTGGAGGGGCAAGGAGGGAGGATTTATGGCTGAAATAAATCAAGATGGCCTGTGAAGTGTTTTCAAGATGGCAGCTAGTCAATTCTAGGGAATTTGGAGGCAGATCACATCCAGCAAGAAGTATTAACCTGCCCTGCACACTTGTGATGGTCCTTACTAAAATAAAAAGCAACTTAATAGTAAAACAAAATGATCTAAAAATGATGGTTGTTGGGGCTGGTTAAGGCAGAGACTATTGCATCTTTTAAGGTAAAACTGGATCAATATTTGAAGTTGAGGGGCTGTGGGGAGAGAGCAGGGGAGTGGGATTTGTTTTGGATTGCGGTAGCAAAGAGCCAGCACAGACATGGTGGGCCATATGGCCTCCTTCTGTGCTGTAAACCTTTACATCATAGTGGCTTTAAAATATCATTTTTATTCCCACTGGTGTATGAGACAGACTGTAACTCACATATGGAATTGTGCTGTATTTCATTTTTGTCTATAGCATATCATCTATTCTTGCATCTGAGCAAGACTTTCCTCAGGGAAGAGACTTGACTTTGCTGTTCATGAGTTACTAAGTCGTCCTCATATAATATAGAATTTACAATACAGAAATAGGCCATTCGGCCCAACTGGTCTATGCTGGTACTTATACTCCACATATAAAATGTTAATTTTTAATTTCATTTCATTTATAAATGCTGAAAATGTGTATTTATATCTAATACCACAAAATCTAGATGAGTTCATTGAATTAAAAGGTGAAGTACAGCTTTGAAAATTATGCAGTGGTTTTTCAAAAGTTTATATATTTTTTTAAACTACCAACACGTACTGTTCAAAATATTAAATGTAATTGATGGAGTTTATAGCTAATATTTTAAATGCTGTGCAGCAGACCTGGCATAGATTGGAAAGGGGGAGGAGCAAAGACAGGGTAATTTAGCATTCCCTTGTTATCTTGTATCACAAAGGAGATTGAACCTTGGGGAATGATGCAGGAAATGGCATGGATTGGTACAGGTTTATGGAGTCCAATGGAAACAGAAACCGTTTAGTGCCAAAGATGAAGAAGACAACATTCCATACGTGGAATGTCCCACTATGTATCCTATGTTGGGACAGTGTTGCATAAAATAATATTGAAATGGAAACTCCTTGTCCCTCATCTACATCTGTGCAAGCATCTATGTTTTCCAGTCTCATCTTGACCTTGCAAAATACTGAGAAAAGTCCACCTCTGGGCAGGTTTCCAGTGAAACTGGTCATTCATGACCAGCTCCAAACCTGAATCATCAGTATTGTCTAAATTTTTTATGACACTTTTTTTTTGTGTGAAATCAAGGTGAGGGATGTCACTACTGGGCAATGGAATACTTTCCATTTCAGGCATCCAAAGTCAGCGTATAGTGTAGGTAGATGCAGAGTTAAGCTTTCTCTACTCTGTCCCAACAACGTGTCTCAACCCCAACTTAAAAAAAAAGGTCCTACTGCACCAGTCTGACTTTTATCCATTTGTCATATCAGCCATCCTTATAGTCTGAGTAAGATTTTCAATTAGTGCTGAACTCAGAGTTTTGATCTGTGAGTCCATCTATACTAGCAACTAGATTGCTAAATACTCTGATTTTATATCCTCTTACAATTTATTTTTATTATTATTTCCTTTTCCTTGCCTTGTAAGTCTCTGGTACTGTATACCATTCCCTGATCAACACCTGATCTCATGCCTCAGCCAATGCTGGCCTGTAACTGGTCACTAAAAAACATATGAGAGCTTCCTTCATCATCAGTTTCCTGTAACGCCTTAGTGGAGATCAGGAATCGTGGTCCTGAACCTGACATTTATTAAGAGAGATTTGGTGCAGGATAGGGTACAGATAGCAGAGTTTTGGAATGGCTGAAGTTTACAGATGGTGAAGGATGGGAGGCCAGCCAGGACAGCATTGGAATTGTTGAATCTAGAGATGACAGGACAGGATGCTGATATTAACAGCATATTACTAAATGTAATCTTTGCATTCAAATGGGTTCATAATTGATCTTACTCTTTTTTTTTAAAATCACTTTTTTATTCACAAAAAATAACAGCTTGCTTTTATATACTACCGTTAATGTAGAAATACCATCCCAAGATGCTTCCCAAGAGGTGTAAGGAAAAATGGACCTCAAGGCAAACAAGGAGATGTTGTGAAGCGTGACCAAAAGCTTGGTCAAATAGGTGGGTTTTAAGGAGGTATTAAAGGAGCAAAGGGATTTGGTGAGGCAGAGGGGTTTAGGGAGAGACTTCCAGGATATGGGAACCAGGCAGCTGAAAGCATGGCCACCAATGGTGGGGCGAAGGGAGAGGGTGATGCACAAGAGGCTAAAGTCAGAGGAATGGAGAGTTTGCAGCAAGGGAGTTCTAGGGATGTATGAGGTTGCAGAGACAAAGGGGTAAAGCCATGAGGGATTTATACGTAAGAACGAAAAGATTAAGGGGTGATTTGATCGAAGTTTTCATGATATTAAGGGGAAACTGATCGGGTAGATAAATAGAAACTATTTCTGCTGGTTGGGAGTCTCGGACTAGGGGACATAGCCTAAAAATTAGAGCCAGGACTTTCAGGAGTGAAGTTAGGGAACACTTTTATGTGGTAGAAGTTTGGAATTCTCTTCCGCAAACGGCAGTTGATGCTAGCTCAATTGTTAATTTTAAATCTGAGATTGATTGATTTTTATTAACCAATGGTATCAAGGGATATGGGGTTAAGGCGGGTATATGGAGTTAGGTCACAGATCAGCCATGATCTCATTGAATGGTGGAACAGCTGCGAGGGGCTAACTGGCCTACTCCTGTTTCTACGTTTCTATGTAATTGCAAATTTGAGGCATTGGGGGACTGGGAGCCAATGTAGGTTAGCGAAGATGGGGTGATGGGCGAGCCAGATTTGGTGCAGGATAGGGTACAGATATTTGGAATGGCTGAAGTTTACGGGAAGGTGGAAGATGGGAGGCCAGCCAGGAGAGCATTGGAATAGTTGAATTTAGAGAGGACAGGACATGAATGATTGTTTCAGCGGAAGATTATTACCGTGGCGGTTTGAGTGTGGTATGTGGTGGAAAGTATAACCAGGCAGGGAGGCTTCAGTAAGTGGAGAGCGGCGGTGATTGATTTGTTGGCAAGAGTCCAAAGCGTAGCCCTGGGTGGAGTGAACGGGATGGGAAGGAGGTTGGCGAGGTGAGTGGGTGGGCTGGGCAGGAAAGGTCGACAAGAGGGGATTAAAGGGCAGTTGGACATGCTACTGGTGAAGAGACAATGACAGGCACCTCGCTGGGCCCTTCAGAGAATGCAAAGAGAGACACAAGGAGGATTCTAGCCCGGAACAGCTGGAGAGTAGGAAGGTAGAGAATTAGTGATGGGTTGGGGTAGGGATTGGGAAGCAAAGTACTCCAAGAGGGGAGAAATGAAAGGTGATATTTCTGAGTGACAGGAAGACGCGGAGACGGGAAAGAAGGGCCCGAAAGAGGCTGAGAACAAAACAAAAGGGAGGAACATAGGAACAGGAGTAGGCCAGTGAGTCCCTCGAGCCTGTTTTGCCATTCAATTAGATCATAGCTGATCTGTATCTAAACTCCACCTAACGGTCTTCGTTCCATAACCCATAATACCCTTGCCTAACAAAAATCTATCAATCTCAGTTTTGAAATTTTCAATTGACCCCCAGCCTCAACAGCTTTTTGAGGGAGAATTCCAGATTTCCACCAACCTTTTGTGTGTAGAAGTGCGTTCTCTCATCACCCCTGAATGGCCTAGATCTAATTTTACGGCTACGCCCCCTTGTTTTGGACATCCCCACCGGAGGAAATAGTTTCTCTCTACCTACTCTGTTTTAAACACCACAATTAGATCAATCAATCCTTAATCTTCTATACTCATTAATAATGCACTTGGGTCCAGAGTGGCAGCCAAATTGTGCATAAGAATGCACACAGAGTGAATTCAGGTTACATGGGCAAGACAGAAATTAGAAGAGGTATGTTTTGGTCATTGGTACTTTAACAAATGAACAATTCTCAGCCCGCAAAAGAAAAACTTCATTGGATCAACAACCTTACTAACACACTCCATAAAGCAAGGTTCACATTCACCAGAAGATTTCCTTTCTGTTTTAGTGAGTCTCCCTCTGCAGGTTCAGTGAATAAAGGCATGAATCCCTGGTCTGTCCTAATTCCATGACTGTTTACTGAGTAAAGACATTGATCTCAGGTCTGTCCTGATTCCCTGATGGCTTACTGGGTAAAGGCACCTGATCAGTCCTGATGGTGTAATGATGTACTGTATTTTGATATGATATGTGCTCCTGTTCTTCCTGGTCCCACAAAAGTAAAAATTCAAAAATGTTCTGGGCCGTTTGAGCGGCCTCCTTTAAGGTCCCTTTAAGGACGCTCAAAGCCTGGTACAAATGGGTGGAGCCTATACAGTGCGCACACCGCCCATTTGTACCTGAAAATTGCAATCTGGTTCCTACAGCCAGTATAGGACCCCGATTTGCATATTTAAGCAGTTTCAGGCAGGCGAGCGGACTATATGCCCATTTACATGCCTGCTTGGAAATTGCATGAGGCGGGCCTTGGACATCAATAAGACGGCAGAGGTTCCCCCCACTCTCCCATTTTCAACTGCTGGCCGAGGTTTTTTCAGGCAAGGAGCTGGTGGCTGCCAGTTGAAAATGACCCCCTATGCCCTTTTAGCCTAAATTGATGCTTAATGGGGAGAGAGAGTTTACGATTTGCCATCTAAAGGTTATGAGATAAGGCTATGGGAGTTGAGCTTGTTTTCTTCGGAGCAGAAGAGATTTTGAAGTTTTGAAGCAAATGAAGGGAATTGACAAAACGGTTGTTTCCTACGGAGAAGGGTTGGAATACCTGGGGACACCAGTTTAAAAATGAGGAAGTTAGGAGTAAAAATGGAAGTCAAACAGAACATTTTCATCCAAAGGGGAATAAGATTTCAGGGAAAGCCACTGAAGCAGACGGTTAGAGATGGGTTTGAGGGACGACTAGATATGTTTCTGGAAAGAAAAGGGATTGAGGAATATAGTGAAAAGGTGTGCAGATGCAGTCGTTACACGGAAAAAAAAATCTTTCTTGTTCCTGAAATATCTGGGGTATATTTTTGAACTGGTGCGGTTCCTGTACAAATGCTTTGTACTAAATCCCTTGGTGTGATTTTTCAATAAATAATTAAAATAACTAGTTGGCGGAAAATGGGTTAGACATCAGCCTTGACCTCTGGGACCTGGGTTCAAATCCAGCCCAGAAAGATGAAATAAAAGTCCTTTCTGTTTGACGGCTGTAAGAGTCCTCTGTGGAATGAGTTTTACAGTGAACAATTATATAAAACCTATACAGTGAAAGATTATGTGTAATCCTGGACAGGGAAAGCTTAATGTATACATTGATAGAGGGTCACATACAATCTATGCAGTGAATGATTCAATACAATTTTATACAATGAAAGGTTATAGATAATTGATACACTGATAGGTTATATACAATTCTGTACAGTGAAAAATTAAGTAGAAACTATGCATTGAAAGTTATATACATTGATAGAAGGTTATACACAATCCTATACAGCAAAAGATTATATATAATCTCTGGCACAGACATGATGGGCCTAATAGCCTCCTCTTCTGCTGTACCTACTATGATAATCTGAAAATTGATGGTGATTAATACAATATTATATAGTGAAAGATACTATACAGTGAATGGTTATATACCATTTATATCTTGCTAGGTTATACACAATGCTGTATAGTGAAAAATTATATAAAACCTATGCAGTGAAGGGTTATATACATTGATAGGTTACATATAATTCTATACAATACAAGGTTACATATAATCCAAAGATTGATAGAGGGATACATAATATATACATAATACTGCAATATATTATTTAGATACACTGTTTAGTGAAAGATGATATACGATCTGTGCATTAATAGAAGAATATATCCTGTTCACTGAAAGGTTATATCCAACATATGAATTGTAGACGGTCATATACAATACAAGGTTCCATGCAATCCTATAGTGAAAGGTTACACAATCGATGCACTGACAGGTTATATAGAATCCTGTATATTGAAAGCGTATGTACAATCTATGCATTGAAGGAAGGTTAGACATTAGACAGAGACGGGTTCTATACAGTCCTATACAGTGAAAGGTTATATGCATTCTACACACTGAATGTTTTATACAACCCTAGGCACTGAAAGGTTATATATACTCTAATCATTGATGGAAGGTTATATACAACCATATACAGTGAAATATTATATAGAATCATGTGCTGTGAAAGGTCATATATAGCCCTACAAAGGAAACTTTTTAATACAATCGTATATAGTGAAAGGTTATATACAATCTACATATTGATAAACGGTTACATTCAATCCTATACAATGACAGGTTATATATAATTTATCCATTATTAGAAGGTTAAAAAGAAAGCACAACATCAAGTTCCATATATACGCTGATGACACGCAGCCCTATCTTACCACCACCTCGCTCGACCCCTCACTGTCACTGATTTGTCATGCTGCTTGTCCAACATCCAGTACTAGATAAGCAGAAATTTCCTCCAATTAAATATTGGGAAGACCGAAGCCATTGTCTTCAGTCCCTGCCACAAACTCCATTCCCTAGCCACCGACTCCATCCTTCTCCCTGGCCACTGTCTGAGGCTGAACTAGACCGTTCCCAACCTTGGCGTCCTATTTGACCATGAGATGAACTTCCGACCCCATATCCGCTCCATCACTAAGACCGCCTACTTTCACCTCCATAATATCACCCATCTCTGCCCCTGCCTCAGCTCATCTGCTGCTGGAATCCTCATTGGCAGGGGAGTGGGACTAGCTGGATTGGTCTTGCATAGAGCCGGCACGGACTTGATGGGCTGAATGGCCTCCTTCCATGCTGTAATCTTTCTATGGCTCTATGATTCATCCATGGCTTTGTTACCTCTGGACTCGACTATTCCAATGCTCTCCTGGCCGGCCTCAAATCTTCCATCCTCTGTAAACTTGAGCTCATCTAAAACTCTGTTGCTTGTATCGTAACTTGCATAAAGTTCCGTTCAGCCATCAACCTTCTGCTTGCTGACCTACATTGGCTCCCAGTCCAGCAACGCCTCAATTTTTAAAAATTCTCATCCTCGTGTTCAAATCCCTTCATGGCCTCGCCCCTCCCTATCTCTGTAACATCCTCCAGCCCGACAACCCTCTGAGATCTCTGCGCTCCTCCAATTCTGGTCTCTTGCACATCGTTCGCTCCATCATTAGCGGCCATGCCTTCCTAAGCTTTGGAATTCCCTCCCTAAACCTCTCTACCTCTCTTTCCTCCTTTAAGACGCTCCTTAAAACCTACCTCTTTGAACAAGCTTTTGATCACATGTCCTAATATCTTCTTGTGTGGCTCAGTGTCAAATTATGACTGATAACCTTCCTGTGAAGGGCCTTGGGATGTTTTACTATGTTAAAAGTGCTATATAAATGTAAGTTGTTGTTGTTTTATACAATCCTATAAATTAATAGGCAATCTTGTACAGTGAAAGATTATATGCAATTGTATATGTATAATTTTATACATAATTTGAGAGACTATATGCAGTGAAAGGTTAATTTGTATGTACTGGTAGGTTTTTATACATATATACACACATACATATATAAACACATACACCCACACATATACACACACACATATACAACGATGTAGTAAAACGTTCCAAGGCGGTTCTCAGGAATGCTGGAATGTTATCAAACGAAATTTGACACCGAGCCACATGATGAGATATTAGGACAGGTGACCAAAAGCTTGGTCAAAGGGGTAGACTTGAGGCGTTCCTGCACTGGGAGCCAATGCAGGTCAGCGAGCACAGGGGTGATGGGTAAACGGGATTTGGTGCAAGTTAGGATACGGGCAGCAGAGTTTTGGATGAGCTCAAGTTTATAGAGGGTGGAAGAAAGGAGGCTGGCTAGCAGAGCATTGGAAGTCTAGAGGTAACAAAGGCATGGATGAGGGTTTCAGCTGCAGATGAGCTGAGGCAGGGGCGGAGATGGGTGATGTTATGGAGATGGAAGTAGGCGGTCTTGGTGATGGAGCGGATATGTGGTTGGAAGCTCATCTCATGGTCAAATAGGACGCCAAGCTTGCGAACGGTCTGTTTCAGCCTCAGACAGTGGTCAGGGAGAGGGATGGAATCGGTGGCTAGGGAACAGAGTTTGTGGCGGGGATCGAAGACAATGGCTTCGGTCTTCCCAATATTTAGTTGGAGGGAACTTTTGCTCATCCAGTACTGGATGTCGGACAAGCAGTGTGACAAATCAGAGACAGTGGATGGGTTAAGACAGAGGTGATGGTGAGAGAGAGCTGGGAGCATACACGTGGAACCTGATGTGTTTTTGGATGATGTCGTTTGGATGAGAAATAGGTGTGGGCCAAGGGTAAATCCTTGAGGGACTCCATAAGTAACAGTGCGGGTGTGGGAAGAGATGCCATTGCAGGTGATTCTCTGGCTACGACTGGATCGATAATGGAAGGAGAGGCGTTGGAAGAGGATGGTGTGTTCAACTGTATCAAAGGCTGCAGACAGGTCGAGAAGGATGAGGCGGGACAGTTTGTCACAGTCACCTATATGTCAATGCAATCATCCACAATAATCTCATGGATGGCAAGGGCCTCGTTCACAAGTGAACGGACATTCTGGAGGGAGATGTTTAGAGGTGTGGTGATAGCTGATCCGTTGGAAGAGTCCACAGGGTCAGCGCTGGGACGGGTGAGTGGGACGGGAGAGAGATTGGCAAAATTAGCCCCCAGGGGGCCCGCTGGGCGGGAAAGTCGGTGAGAGACTAGGATGGGACAGTTGGGGTTGCTGCTCATAAGGAGGCAGCAACGAATGCCTCGATGGGCCCTTCGGAGGATGCCAAGAGAGACACACATGGAAGCTATAGGCTTACATAAGAGGGAGTCAAGCCTGGGACGGCGGCAGGAGAGTATGAAGGTCGAGGAATGCTGAAGGTTGGGGTAGGGATTTGGGGGGCAGGGTACATATACATACACATACCATATATACACCACACAACATATATATCACATATATATACACCGTATATACATATGTAGATACACCTCCTATATATAATCACACATATACGCCACATGTATGTATACACACACACAAAAATATACCACATATATACATCTCATATCTATATACATAGATACACCATATTTATGCACACCACATATACATATATATATCACACACATATACATACACATATATACACCACCCATATACACCACACACATATATATACCAAATGTATACACATACACTGCACATTTATACATACACACCACATATCATCTATATATGCATATACACCACTTACACGTATACACATACACCATATATATACCACCATATATAGATACACCGCACATATACACCATACGTGTATACACTTGCAACATATATACACATATATTTCATATATACACTATATACACACACAACATATATATACACATATTTCATATATACACTATATACACACACAACATATATATACACATGATATACACCACACATATATACCACACAAATGCAACACATATGCATACATAAAACCACACATATAGCCACACCACACACATATACACCATATACACATACATCACACATATACATACACACCATATATATACCACATGTATACACATATACACCTCACATATACACACATACACCTCATATCTATAGACACATATACACCACGCACACACGTATTTTATATATATATATCACATATCCAGATATACACACATACGTCTCTGGCCCCGACTTATTCCAAGTGGATTCCAACTTAAATTCCACCCTTCATGTTTCAAATCCACTCATGATTATAAATTTCTCCATGATATTCAGTGTTCCTCGAATCACTGCTCTCGCCGCTTCCTGAGATCCACGCTCAACACCATGCGCCGCCACGTGCACGCTCTTGACCTCTCTCTCCAGCAGCACCAACTCACTCTTTTTCAGAGTTGTCCTGTTCCGCAGTTCCATTTCATCCTTCGCCTCATCTGGCGCTTAACAAAAGACGTTTTGTCTTCCTTTCAGGCATCAAGGACCGCAAGCTTCAACAACTCTTGGATACCTATGCCCCTCCTGATCCTTCTCCCCCTTCACTTTCCGCTGACCCCATCCCTCCCTTCAATCTCACCCTTTGTCATGTTTTCCCTATCCCCTCTGACCTTCCCCTCTCTGTCCCCGAAAGATCAGTCCTCAGCAAATGCCTCAGCTTCTTCTCCATATGCCCCCACCTCAGTGAATTTTGAGCTCGAAACGATGCTGAGCTCTTCTTCCGTTGCCTTCGCACCTACTTCTTTGGCCAGGAGTCCTCCCCCTGCACAGTGGACCCGTTCTCCCGCCTTCAGAATTCTCATTCCACCTGGACCCCTCCCTCTGGCCTCTTACCCTCTATTGATCTTTTCATTGCAAACTGCCGGCATGATATCGGCCGTCTCAATTTCTCCAATCCCCTCACTCACTCTAACCTACCTCTCTCTGAACTTGCAGCACTCCGTCCTCTCTGGTCCAACCCTGACATTGTCATTAAACCTGCTGACAAGGGCGGTGCTGTTGTTGTGTGGCGAACAAACCTCCACCTCTTTTTTTCTTCGTTCATGGGATGTGGGCATTGCTGGCAAGGCCAGCATTTATTGCCCATCCCTAATTGCCCTCGAGAAGGTGGTGGTGAGCCTCCTTCTTGAACCGCTGCAGTCCATGTGGTGTAGGTTCTCCCACAGTGCTGTTAGGAAGGGAGTTCCAGGATTTTGACGAAGTAACGATGAAGGAATGATGATATATTTCCAAGTCGAGATGGTGTGTGACTTGGAGGGGAACGTGCAGGTGGTGTTGTTCCAATGTGCCTGCTGCCCTTGTCCTCCTAGGTGGTAGAGGTTGCGGGTTTGGGAGGTGCTGTCGAAGAAGCCTTGGCGAGTTGCTGCAGTGCATCCTGTAGACGGTACACACTGCAGCCACAGTGCGCCGGTGGTGAATGTTTAGGGTGGTGGATGGGGTGCCAATCAAGCGGGCTGCTTTGTCCTGGATGGTGTCGAGCTTCTTGAGTGTTGTTGGAGCTGCACTCATCCAAGCAAGTGGAGAGTATTCCATCACACTCCTGACTTGTGCCTTGTAGATGGTGGAAAAGCTTTGGGGAGTCAGGAGGTGATACACTTACCTTACCAAGGCTGAACGCCAACTCTCCGACGCCTCCTTCTACCTCCCCCTGGACCATGACACCCTGCTGAACATCAAGCCATAGTTTCCCAGACTGTCACTGACCTCATCTCCTCTGGAGATGTTCCCTCCACGACCTACAACCTCATAGCCCCCAACCTTCCATAGCCCGCTTCCACCTCCTTCCCAAGATCCAAAAACAGGACTGCCCTGGTAGACCATCACTTCAGCCTGTTCTTGCCCTATGGAACTTATTTCCTCATATCTTGACTCTTTTTTTCTCCCTTTGTCCAGTCTCTTCCGACCTATATTCCCAACTCTTCTGATGCCCTCCGCCACTTTAACAGTTTCCAGTTTCCCGGTCCTAACCGTCTCCTTTTTACCATGGACGTCCAGTCCTTCTACACCTCCATCCCCCACCAGGACGGCCTCCGGGCCCTCTGCTTTTTCCTTGAACGGAGGCCCAACCAGTCCCCATCCAGCACCACCACCTTCCTCTGCCTGGATGAACTGGTACTTACATTGAACAACTCCTTCTTTGACTCCACTCACTTCCTCCAAATAAAAGGTGTCGCTATGGGAACCCATATGGGTCCCAGCTAAGCTTGCCTTTTTGTGGGATACGTGGAACATTCTTTGTTCCAATCCTACTCGGGTCCCCTCCCTCACCCCTTTTTCCGGTACGTTGATGACTTTATCGTTCCGTTTCCTGCTCTTGCCCGAACTGGAAAATTTCATCAACTTTGCTTCCAATTTCCACCCTTCACTCACCTTCACGTGGTCCATCTCAAACTCTTCCCTACCTCTATTTCTGGGGATAGCCTGTCAACCAATATCTACTATAAGCCCAATGACTCTCACAGCTACCTTGATTACACTTCCTCCCACCCCGCTTCTTGTAAGGACTCTGTTCCCTTCTCCCAGTTTCTCTGTCTCCGTCGCATCTGTTCCGACAATACCACCTTCCACACCAGTGCTTCCGCTATGTCTTCCTTTTTCCTCAACCGAGAATTCCACTCCACTGTAGTTGACAGGGCCCTTGACCGTGTCCGTCCCATTTCCCACACTTCTGCCCTCACCCCTTCACTTCCCTCCCAGAACCACGATAGGGTCCCCTTTGTCCTCACTTTCCACCCCACCAGCCTCCACATTCAATGGATCACCCATTTCTGCCACCTCCAGCACGATCTCACTAACAAACACATCTTCCCCTCCCCTTTCAGCTTTCCGAAGGGACCATTCCCTCCACGACACCCTGGTCCACTCTTCCATGACCTCCCAACACCTGCTTTCCTTCCCCTGGCACCTTCCCGTGCGAGCGCAGGAGATGCAACAACTGCCCTTTCACCTCCTCCCTTCCCACCGTCTAGGGCCCCAAATACTCCTTCCAGGTGAAACAGTGGTTTACTTGTACTTCTTTCAATTTGGTATATTGTATTCGCGGCTCACAATGTGGCCTCCTCTATGTTAGGGACACCAAATGCAGATTGGGTGATCGCTTTGCTGAACATCTCTGCTCATTCCGCAAGCGTGACCCTGATCTTCCGGTCGCTTGCCATTTTAATTCTCCATCCTACTCTCACGCTGACCTCTGTGTCCTCGGCCTCCTACGCTGTTCCAATGAAGCTCAACGGCAGCTCGAGGAACAGCACCTCATCTTTCGTTTAGGCACTTTACAACCTTCCGGACTCAACATTGATTTCAACAGCTTCAGATTATAGCCACTGTTCCCATTTATTCGGACTGCAGGTGTTGGTAATGGTTCTGCTGTTGCCATTTACAGTTCCTCTAGACCCATCTCTTGTTTCTTTACCTGTCCCATTACCACCCTCCTTGCCTTGCACCATCATCCCTTTTGTCATTTAATCACTCCCGCCCTCCACCCTATCACAGACCTTCCATTTTGTTCCCCTCCCCTCCACTTGCTTAAAAACTGTTAAATCTTTAACTTCTTCCAGTTCTGACGAAAGGTCATCGACCTGAAACGTTAACTCTGTTTCTTTCTCCACAGCTGCTGCCTGACTTGCTGAGTATTTTCAGTGTTTTCTGTTTTTATTTCAGATTTCTAGCATCTGCAGTATTTTGTTTTTGATATTATATATACACACCAACATATATATATATACACACACACTATATATACACATTACTACACCATACACAAACATATATATATATATACGTACACTACATGCATACACAATGTATATGTCACATGCATACACAATGTATATGTCACATGCATATGCCATATGCTTACATAGACACAGTATATATATGATATACTTACCACATATGCACAATATATACATTTATACACTGTATATTCACGCCATATAAACCATATATAGACATGCACCATATATATCATACACACCATATATATGTACACACATACACCACTTACATTCATATACATATATATCACATCTATATATCTACATATGCATCCCACACCTATATACATATACATCTCATACACATCACACATATATA